>NW_005842809.1:30913-38015 GCF_000455745.1 Alligator sinensis | reverse complement strand
TCCCCTTCAAACATTCTGTGACAAAACAGTTTCATATCTCCATGGTCCCTGTCACTGAAGTGCCACTTAAACTGGAGAAAGGAAGATCAGTTAGGGAAATTAACTGTTGTTACTGACAGTTAAGTCAGTAAACAGCAAAGTGCTGTTGTTACTGACTACTAGCACCAGAATTAGATAATGCCCAAGGTGGAAGATCAGCAAAAGTGCTCTGGCTGGCAGGTCACATGTGTGGGGAAGAGCAGAGGAAAAGGAAGGAGGAGGAGAGGAAATATGAGCCCTAAATAGCCGCATAGGTTGCTTAAGCCCAAGGCCATCACTGTTTCTAGTATTCACTGGTCACATCTACACATGATGCTGACTGTGCAGTAGCTCATGACTGCAGCGCCGTAGCATTGCATGGCAGAAAGCGTGTTGCGACATTACTGCACAGTAGTCTTGGGCTACTGCATGGTCAACTTCACAAAAAATTCATTCAGTGATGCTACTGCACAGTAACTCCAGTTACAGGTACTAAATGACTGTGCAGTAACGACTGTGCTGTCAGCACCTCGTGTAGACACAGCCACTGAAAACAATTTACTGTTGGCTCCTTAAACTTATTAGTCTCTGGGTGCATCTACATGTTCAATTAGTGCGGCACGATAAATTCCGGCACAGTTCGTGCTGGAGTTAATGGCTCCTGGTGCAGCATATACACATGCACCTGGGACCACAGCACTTTGAGCCAGGGTGGAGCAGCCCTAGGCTGACAGCAGGTTTATGGGGGTCAACCTGGGTTTCAGTGTCAGGCGGTGGAGGGGCTGGCTGCGGCATGACAATGCTAAAGTGCAGAGTGTAGCTGCAGGGCCCCAGTCAGCTCTGGTCACCATCTATACATGGTTTAGGCGGAGTAAATTTCTACTCCGAATTTCCTACTCAGTACTATTTATTACTCAGTACTATCCTATGGTGGACATTTGACTACAGAGATAATTAGTCAACTCCTCAGTAAAATGCATGTGTAGATGCATCCCCCATGTGCTAACCACTGTGGCTGTGAGTTGTAACTTTTGGTTTTGACCTGTTACAGCAACGAATTGAACTTTATCAGAGATCCTAACATCTGGATGGGAGGGGGCCTATTTTATTTTTAATGTTAAATTGAATGAAGTCTTTTCTAAATCAGGTGTAGAGGAGTTTACATACTAAGCCCACAAAAGCACTTTGTGATCTTTTCTAATGCCTTCTGGTTTTAGCTGAAGCTTTATTTATTTATTATTATTGTAATTGGTTTTTTTTAAGAGGAAGGATACAAAAAGAGATGACTCTGTGCCCTGTCAGCTAGAGTTTATAGGGTAGCATGTCCAAAGTCAGTGCTGAAAGAGCCCTTGGGTCTTTAAAGAAGAAGTGAAGGGGTTTAAACATTTTAGGAAAAGCAGGAGTGGTTGAAATTTGGAGATGGGTCTGGAGTGAGACTTGGGAGTCATGAGCATAGAGGTGGTAAATTGAAGCCATCATTCCACAACGATGTGAAAATACAGACATTTTAAAGTGAACATAATTGCTCAGATACCATGGGGATGGGGACATTAAAAATACATAGAATCTTAAATAACATAGCAATTTGTAAGAGCACGGTAACAGTCTGTGTGAGGGTGGAGGGGAACCCTATAATTATTGGGATACATTTATAATAGATTCAATACTAAGCTGAGATGCAGCTCTAAATAATTGATTTTTATTTTAGTTAATTGTTTCTTTAATTTTTTCCTGTTCAAACTATCCATTCTCCTCCCATTCACTCACTCATGGCTGTTTGTGCCCTTCAGCCCAATGGCAGGCAGGTGGCTCTCTCTGCAAATAATGTTAATGTTGTTCTATTACTTGACCACTAAGCAGTGTTGTAATACAAGGGCAGTTGAACTCACTATGTGAAAAATATCAACATGCTTGGCCTGTTCTGGTGTGGGGTTCAGGCATCCAGGTTAATTTATGAACCTGTTTTTTTTGCAGGGGACAATGTGAAGCACTTGCTGAGCCACCAGGTCAGCTGTCAAAAGCTAATTTTAAATGGGTTCAGTTCTCTGTCTGTATGTGGCTAACATGTAAGTGGGAGTAATTTAGACATTTAAATCAAACAAAGATCCGTGCTGAAAAACCAAATGAAGATCTTATTATAGATTCATAATGCATTGTTTTGGTGTGTATTGAAGGATAATAATACTGGGATACATTTCAAGGGAAGGAGATAAGTAAAGGTGCAAATTGTGATGGATTTACGCCTAAGTAAATTAAACACCATTATTTTAATTATAGCATTTAAGTGGGTGGCATGGAACTGTGTCCTTCTAGCTTAGAATTTAGGAGGTTCCATGAAGAGGAAAGTGGATCTCTCAGCTTCAGATAAGTGCAGGTTGGGTGACCTGACTTTATTTCCAAGGACCTGGGGAGTTGGCATTAGAACCAGAACTGGGTGCCCCTGTAGTTTTTAGGTCTCAGTTCTGTACATTGATGTCCTTGACTTTTCCCGCTTCACAGAATGAGACCCTTCATCTATAGGGGTTCATGCAAACCTCTTTTTCAGTTTTATGTTATGTGGTTTCATGTCCCTTGAGTTTCCTTTTAGAACAGAACCCAAAACACAAAATGAAACTGCTGAAACCACCACATTTTGCATAGTTTCCACCAAAAACCATAACTCAGCCCAGGTTTGCTCTAAATGTTGCCCAAGTACACCAAATGTTAGAGAAGCCTGGGTGAAAGTTTCTGTCAATCTGATCTTGGATTCTTTAGAAGCTTTTGTTCCTTTGCATTCTGATTTGAGGCTTGTGTGGTTACAAACTGTTGGTGATGCTGACTGTAGTCTGTTGTGGCTTCTGGCAGAGACTTAAGATGTTGTTTTTGACCTACAGAATCCTAGTTTATCCTCAATTAGTTTATCTGAGATATCATTTCTTGTAGTGTGACAGTTAGCATAAGTGAGTGCTGTAAAACTGATTCTCTAAGCACTTGTGATTATTAAATAGCTTAGCATGCCATTTTTAAGCTTTGGGTACTACCAGTGGTATACTGCGAAACTCCAGTTTGGGGTAATGACATGCTACTGACCTTTCTATCTCTTTTAGTATCATGTAAAGATGATATTTTATATCATTTCTTGTTTTCAGTAGTAATCTTTTTTACACCATTTACTGGCGGTTGTGTTACAGCATAGAGAGGGGCTTCATTTGACTAATAGATGGGGAAATGGTGCTTGTGAACAGTCTCTAAACCATTGCTGGGGGCTACAGAATGAAAGGGAGTTTGTGTGTATGTGCGCGCACACACATCTATGTATATAAGTTTGTATAGAGCTATTGAACATAGCCAAAAGCAAAACCTTTTTAATACTAGGTATATTGCTCTATTGCAACAGATAGGATCTTTGTTAAGAATGTGTAGCTTTAGGAGGTGTACCCCTCCTTCTTGCCTTTTCATGTGTAACAATGGAATGTTACGTAGTGATACAAAATCTCCAGATATGCACACCTGCAGCCAAACTGAGAAGCTGCTTAAGCAAATATTTTCTGAAGATTTATAGCAATAAATTTCAAGTCTCTATTATAGTTGCCATTATTTTTTTACTTTTTGAAAATGTTAGTATAATTTATTTTCTAAGGCATATACCTCTCTAGGCAGTAAAAGCACCAATACATATGCAGTCCCAGGTGTTTTTTTTTCCTTTTGTTTCAGGCAATCTGGTTCAGATTCCTCCAGGACAGAAATGAAGTTTTCTTTGGCAGTAATATAACCAATAATATTATTAGAAGCCAATCTTAAGCCTTTCATCCAAACCTCTTCAAAATTCAGAATATTCATTGATATGAGAATCATTTAGAAGATTTTTGCTTCAGGATTTGATCCAGAACTTGAGAAATACTTTTTCTAGTTATGATTGGTTTGATGGCCTAAGATTACATAAGGAACTCAAAAAATTTCCCTGCCCAAATCTCAGTCAAGGTTTGGTGCTGAATAGGAATCATAACCTAAATCTGAGCTGGATCAGAATCACATGTGTCATGATCTTATTAATGATTACTTCAATTTACACAGCAGTTTTCATAACAATGAGTGCCAAAATGGTTTACAAGCATATGGCCTGACTCCATAGGAGCTCTGTAGTTAATTGAGTTTGAATTTGTTTGGGGACACTGGGGTTAAATAACTCAATTTCTTGAAAATGGGGTGGCCAACCTGTGGCACAAGTGGCACGGGCAGCTTGTGTGTGGCATGTGGCAGAAAATCAGGGAGGCGACAGGCAGCACATTGGCAGATAGAGCAGAAAGGAACACATTGGCAGAGGGGCAGATCTGACGGGGACCATGGTGTAAGGAGCAGAAAACAGTGTGACAGATTGGGCAGGGAGCCAGGGATGGGAGCAGAAAGCAGAGCAAAAGATTGTGCAGGGGAAGGGAGTCGGAGTGCCACTCAGGGATGGTGCAGGACTGATTTTTGGGACTCCTGCCAAAAAGGTTGGCTCCCACTGCATTAAATAATGGCATAGCTGTAATGATCACAAGTTATGTTCAGTCTAACCCCAGCACCTCATTAGTATTGTGTCCCATAGCACCACTTTAATACACTAACAGCCTGATCTTGCTAAAACATTAGACCCATGTTTGACTTCAGCACATGGACGATTCCACTGAGTTAACAGCCACACTTCTTGCAGCAACTACTTATTTCTCAGTGGTAGAGAAACAAGTACGTAGTTTGAGAGATGAGACTAGATGAGAGTCCAGGGTGGTATGACATTCATGTGTGCTATGTATTTAAAAAAAATAAAAAAGAGGTAAGAGGTTTAGTTGTCTTTAAAGCAAGTTATGTTTTGGGCCTAAATTTCCTAATCACTTGATTTTTATTTTAAGGGGTATTTTGGGGATTTAATTTTAAATTAGTGGAAGGAATGGTATTCATGAGTGTGGTGATTTCAAAACAGATATTTATGTATAGTATGTGTGTGGCACAATTTACTGCTTCTTGAGTCCAGATGCAAAGCACTTCATTGTTCCTATTACTTAGGTCTAAAGTATATGAGTGTATGACATTAACCTGGTTTTAAAATCACTCACAATTAAACTGATTATATAGCCACACCATAGCCACACCTGTGTATGCACATACACATATGCCCTACTGTTTGAAAGTATGCAAGAAGATGCAGTTTAAATGAATACATTATTGATTACTTTTGGTAGCATAGAGCTCAGTTTTGAAGAAATAGGATGGCATTGTTACTGTAGTCATTTTTGTTGTAATAGGACAAATAGGTAATAAAGGAGTGCAGGATTTGGGCCTTATGACAAGTGCTCAGTCTGTAGTTCTGAACACTGATCTATATATACAAGATAGCCATAAATATTTACATTACAATGCAACCTTTCAGAAAACAGGAGCTAGAATCACAACCTCAGCTGCTGTCCAGAGTGAGACTCCTTTGTTTGCTGTCTTCAGTCAATATTTGCATAGTTTGTTTAGTATAATTATTGATGTTTTAAATGGATGTAGTTTTTCTTCAAGCGATTTAGTATTACATGCATTGCAACAGAATAAATTGGTGGAATATTTGTCATTATGATTAACAATTTATTATTCTATGAAAAATGGTCACCTGTATTTGATCTTTAAGTAACACAGATTGTGCTCTATTAAAAAATAACATACTGCAATTTCATAACGGTGTTACTGTAATGCAGTATTTTGGCCTGTTACTAGTACTTTTAATGGAAGAATTATCCTTTCTGTAATGGTCATTTCTGTATTAGTGCTAGAGACTCTCAACTCCCCATTAATTTTAGCAGGAGTTGGTAGTACTCAGCACAGCACAGAACTGAGCCCTACAGCATCTGGAAAAGTAGGTAGAACATGACACAACATGTGATGATGGCAAAAGTGAATTTAATCTGATGTGAAAGTATGTCATAGAAAAGTATTAAGTCTTTGTATAAGCCTTTGCAATAAGGCAGTTAGAGAAAAAACCTGTTAATCAGTATTCTCTTTTAACTCAGTGACATTTAGATGCTACATGTTCAAGTGGTCACCATTTTCCGGAAACAACAGATAATCTTTGAAAACTGTTTTGAAGTTGTTCTTGGGGTCAAAAGCTGATGTTGTGTGGTTGGGCACAGTCATCAAACTGTGAGCCCAAACATTTGCAAAAGAGAGCGTTCTAAGGACTTTAAACTAGCTTTGCTGGGGGAAGGGGCCACTTCGAGTGGAGAGGATGCTTCACCAGCACACAGGGTGACAAGAGGAAGGGAAGCCTAGGTAAGCATCAACGTCCGGGTAGCAGGGGGCCACAACTGTCCTGGAAGTGAGAGGAAGGCACGTGCACCCTCAGGAGAACTCAGGTGCCTCTACACTAATGCTCGTAGTATGGGGTGTAAGCAGGAGGAACTGTGCCTCCTGTTTGTGAGTAAGAACCCAGACTTAGTAGGGCTCACAGAAACCTGGTGGGACCCTACCTACGACTGGGGGTGGGCATACAGGGGTACACCCAATATAGAAGAGACAGGACAGAGAGGAAAGGTGGGGGGGTTGTGCTCTATGTCAAAGAGCACCTCACATCAAGGATTAGCTTCAGGTTAGAGGATGGTCGGGCAGAGACACTATGGGTCAAACTACAAGGGGGGTGTGGCGAAAGGGACCTTACGGTGGGTGTCTACTACAGACCACCCAACCAGGGGGAAGAGCTAGACCAGAACTTCACCAGACAGCTTATGGAGGCAGTTAGGTCAAGGGATGTTATTATCATGGGTGACCTAAACTACCCAGACATTTGCTGGGAGGAGCAGACAGCCAGATCTGACCGCTCGCGTAGGTTCCTGGGTGTATGACAGGACCTTCACCTTATCCAGGAAGTGCACAGCCTCACTAGGGGTAACACCTTGCTGGACCTGGTTCTGGCTACAGGGGATGACCTGGTGAGGGGACTGCAGGTCCTTGACCACCTGGGCAATAGCGATCATCACCTGCTGGATTTCACTATCCAACGCAGGGCGTCTAGTGCTCACACTAAGGCTAAAGCCCTTGACTTCGGAAGGGCCAACTTCAATGAGCTTAGGAGACTAGTGGGGGAGGCACT
>NW_005842809.1:20654-29369 GCF_000455745.1 Alligator sinensis | reverse complement strand
AAGGGATGTGGCCAGCCTGGAGAGGGTTCAGAGGAGGGCCACCCGCTTGGTGAGAGGGCAGCAAGACAGGCCCTATGAGGAGAGACTGACGGACCTGAACCTGTTCAGCCTCAGCAAGAGAAGGCTGAGGGGGAACCTGGTGGCTGCATACAGGCTCATCAGGGGAGATCAACAGCAAATAGGCAGAGCCCTTTTCTCCCCAGCACCACCTGGGGTGACAAGGAACAATGGTCATAAGCTGATGGAGAATAGGTTTAGGTTAGAGAGCAGAAGGCAATATTTTACAGTTAGTGTGGCCAAAATCTGGAACCAGCTTCCCAGGGGAGTGGTCCTCGCCCCTGCCTTGGGCAAATTCAAGAGGAGGTTGGATGATCACCTGTCTGAGGTCTTGTGAATCCAGCATTCATTCCTGCCTGTGGCAGGGGGTCAGGCTAGATGATCTGTTCAGGTCCCTCCTGAACCTAGCTACTATGCAACTATGAAACTATGAAGGAGTTGAACAGAAGTATGTTTAAAACCTTGGGCTGTTGTACTCTACATTGTTATAGGCTGTCTGTGTGCATCAATAACAGCTCAAAGCTTAAAACCATGTTAATCATGTATTTATATTGTATAGATTTTACACTACTGTCATGTCAACTATTGATAAACATATACATACTTTGCTAAAAGTTTAGTATGGTGCCCAAAATTAACTGGTTCACTTTTGGGTGGAGCTTTTAGAATGTAAAGAGTTTCAAATGAGATTTTCAGTAAGGTCTAAAGAAATTAGGTGCCAAATTCCCATTGAAAATTAATGGGAGTTTTGGTCATACCTCCATTAGATGATTTTTTGCAAATTTTAAAGCACCCTGTGTAATTGTCAAATATTATTTCATTTTTTAACTCTCCTTTACATTGAAAGAGGGAAGGGTATCTAAAAGGTCAGACCCCAGCTTTTCGACTTGGAATCCTGCTTATGATAGATTGTGTTAGAATGTGAAATGTGTCTGATGGTTTAGTGCCTGTTTGATGACTGTTTTTTCTGAAAATGCTTTGATTGGGGCAGGAGGTGAAGGGGAGAGAAAGATAGCAGCTACTGTGCTGGCACCAGCAAGGGTTAACAAGCCTTGCTAGCATGAACAATGGAGATGAGGGCAGCTTTAAATGAAATGAGCTGAATATTTCATTTGGCCACTCAGCTGCCTGCTCCAATTGCATCCTTTGGTAAAAGGAGAGCTTAATCTAAAGTGACAACAACATCAGTTTCTATGTGCTCCAGTCACACAGAACATGACTTCCTTAACATAAACACTATTTACATGGACTGTCTGGATATAGCAGGGAATCAGGAGCATGCCCAGCTAAGACAGAGGCTACAATGAAGGACGAATAACAGGCAGCTGAGAATTAACATCAGCAAATGAAAGCCTGATCCTCAGAGGGCATGTCCCTGGTACATTTTAAAGCGAGAAAGCCTTGCACTGCTAACCTTACTTCCAGTAAGACTATGTAATTTAAAACAAAATAGTACCTTTTCAGTTTAGATACTTAACCAAATGCATTATGTCTGACCCATTTTCCTACTCTACATGACATAAGAGGAAAGACCTCCAGCTGCAATTACTGGAGTATTTCAAGCAACTGTAACCGATAACCTACTCTCCCCCCTTCCTCCTTGTTCCCTTCTCAAAGCAACTTCCACTTTTTGGTATTAAAAAGGAGATTCCATTCAGAAGAAGCAGTGATCCACGCAGAGTGGGGCTTTGGAATCAAGACCTTGGCCCTATAAACTTCACTGTAAGTGCCTGAAGAAGCAGATGTGCTGAATCCCTTTGAATTGGTGTGCTGCCTATTTGGGCTGGGGGAGGGGAAGAGAGGAGTGTGGGGCAGGTGGGGGTAGAGAAAGAGAAAGAGAGCATGAGAGAGAGTGAGAGCAAGTAAGATCTAATTCAAAAGCAAGTGTTATCTCTGGTTTGGAAGTTATGTCATAACAGATGTAACCTGACTTCTTTATATAGGCTTTGATGGAACAAAATCTGTGTAGGTGTAAATGCTTACTAATGCATGCATGTAAACTCACATATAACTAGAAATCCATCCCAAGAGCTACCTGTTTGCCTGGTTTTCCTTCTGCAGATGTCTGACTACTTTATCTGGCTACTAGTATCCCAGACCTGGAGTCTCTCTCCAGACCATACTTTGCCACCAGTTCGTAGACCATTGGAGGACTTATGCATACGTATCCCCCTGTATGCTGAGAAATAGGAGGACACGCATTTACGGGGAAGGGAGCTTGATATTAGGGGATTCTGTTCAGGAATAAACAAGGGAAAGGCTAATGTGATCTATATACACATAGCCACCTACCATGTACAGTGTCAGTGAAAAGGGGACTCCTACTCTGAGGGCTACAGAGGTAGCAGCAGGTCCTTCCTTCCCATAGAAGAATAGTATGAACATGGGAATAAGCACATGATTTAACCCATTTCTTATTCCAGGAGGCAGCATGTATCTGCACAGATCTGACTGGCTGTTTTTATTGCACGCCACACACAACCTCTGTTGTGGTCGTGTTAGCTAGGCCCTTTATAGCTGTTGGTTTCCGATAGGGACAGGCATTACACACAAACTGGTTTAAGTGATCAGAAACTGGTTTAAACCTGTAATAGAACAGACATTCAGTGCACAGCAACTAGTTTCAAAATAGCCAAAATTGGTTTGAGATAAGTCTGATACTACATTCAACCAGGTTTAACTGATTTGGCTCAAACCGGTTTAAGCAATGTCTGTCCTGGACCCCTTGCTGGTTTAAGATAAATCAGATACCCCCAGCATCCCGGCATGCTCTCTGGGCTGGGCAGGGCTCTCTGCTTCGCAGCAAGCCTGACCCCGCCCCTCTGCTCTCTAGCTGGAGCAGGGGCCGGCTCTTGTAGAGACACTGGCTGGCATGGCCCCTTTAAGGCAAAGTGGGCAAGGAGGGGGTTAATTCTTCACTGCTTCCCCTCTTCCCTCACCTCAGCCATGCTCAGCCTGTCTGCTGGGGAGCAAAAGGGAGGGGGCTGCAGTAGTGGCTCCTGGAGCTGGCAGACCCTGGCTGCAGGGAAGTGATGGAGGGAGGAATTAACCCTTCTCCCTGCCCCCTTCATCTTAATAGGGCCATCCTGGGTAGGTTGTCCTTCAGGGTTGGGAGGGGGGCTCTGTTTCATGCTGCGAGGGTCTCTTTCCCCTCCTTCTCCTTCCAGATTGGGGAGGGGGACTCTGTGAGGCACTGGATACGAATTCTTCCTCCTCCTCCCCTTCCCCACCTGCCATTGCAGGCTGGAGGGGTGTGCTGTGTGCGATGTTGCCTGGCCCCAGAGCGAGGATGGGAGCTGTGGGCAGGTGGAAGTTCTGTTCCATGCTGGGAGAAACACTTCCCCCTTCTCCTCCTCTCCCTGGAGGGGCAGTGGAAGGCCCAGGGATAGAAGCAGCTGGGCAGGCTACATGGGGCTGCACTTCTTGTCCCCAGTGCAGTGCTGGCTGCCTTTATCATGGCTCTGCTCCATGCCTGCAGCTCTGCACTCACAGAGGGGAAGCCCCACGCTGGACTCTGCGGGGAAGCAGGAGGCGGGCTCCCTCTACTTCCAGCAGAGTGCAGGACCTACGTAGTGGGCAGGGGAGGAAGCAGCTGGCTCCCACCCAGGGCTTCCCCCACTGCAGGCTCAGGCTCAAGCTCAGGCTCAGGCTCAGGCTCAGGGAGCAGAGCTGCGGAGATAAGGCAGGCTCCACTCCCTCCCTGCAGTGCTGGCTGGAGCTGCGCCTGCACCTGGCACGAGCACCCTGACCTCCCTGCCTCCTGCTGCTGCCAGGCAGCGAGGGTTGCATGCCATGAGGGACGTGTGTGGGGTTCCCTACCCCCTCCACTCTCCCTCACACCCACACCCTGCCCAGGTGAGCTCTGTATTCCCACTGCTCCTCTGGGGGGAGGAGGAGGGGGAAGAGTTCCCCGCAGCATGGAGCAGAGCCTTCCCCTGCCCTGGTGGGGAAGGAGAGGGGGGAAGAGTCCCTCTCTTGGGCTGGGCAGCATCCTATGGAGCCCACCCCCCCTTCCTACCTCACAGCAGTGGGGGAGAAGCAAGGGGAAGAGTCCTCCTCTGGGGCCAGGAAGCCTCACAGAGCCCCCCTCCCTACTCCACTGCAGGGGGGGAGGAGGAGGGAGAAGAGCCCCCCCAACACCAAATGGGGCCCTGCTCTTGGCTCCACGATGGTGGGGGAGAAGGAGGAGCTGCAGGGGCTTGGCTACATCCCCCCTTCCTCAGCTCAGCTTCCCTGTGGAAGGGAGGGCAGCTCTAGCACCCCGGGCTTCTGGCTTGAGCCACTGCTGGCATGTGCCAAATGTCTATCCACTTGCAAACCAGTTCACTCTTTGCAGGTTAGACTAACCTGCAAAGACTGAATCAATTTAGGCTCAGGCATTGTGAATGTCTGTCCCTAGCCCTAGAGGTTAACACCTCATTGGGCTGCAGTGAGAAGTTCACTTTACTCAAAACTATTGTTTCAAGCTATCTTCACTCTCAGGCAGATATTACCACAGTGGCGGCGCTCCATGTTTCTCAGGTTTCTTTGCAACCATGTGAACTGGAAACTGATTTTTTAAAAGAACTCTAAGGTGTGATTTGGATGTAATTAAATGATTTGGATGTAATTAAATGATGATCTGGGGATTGAGGTATAGTCCTTTAGTATCTATGCCTTAATCTGGTCCTGTGGTGAGTTGGCTGGGTAACAGGTCTGGTGTGATATGCTGTAAGCACCAGCTACAGAGTAGACAGGCACATTCTTTCCTTCTACTCTAGGGAAGGGAGAAAATCTTTCTCCTCTAGGCAGACAGTCTTGTGTATTGTTGGGTATCAGTGCACAATGGGCTTGAGAGCCCTGAGTACAAGTAAATGGTTCTCCTGGATGTTGCTGCTCTTACTTAGAGAAAAAAAAATCCTCTTACCAGTCTTTGAGTAAGAGCAGAACTTAAAAAATAACTGGTCCTGAAATAATTTGTTTTTATTTTGCCTGACTGTTTTCTATCTGTAACGGGTCATTTGTTGGGGCTTAAGGCATCCTTAAATAATATTTCCATTTTTTTGTTAACAAAGTGTTAATTATTTAAACCTAATTTTTGTAAAACTTTTAGGGAAATTAATATTTACAGATCAACTGAGTTTCAGTCATGCCACAAAAATCTGAGATATTTGTGACTCCAGTGCTATCGCTGAAGTCATAAGCTGTTCCTGTTTTCATAATCAGGAGGCTCAATTATGTAGATTTTGACATCTTCTTTTCTTTTTCCTATGTCAGTTAAGTTCAATGAGTTCTTGCCACACATTAATGAGGAAACAGGGAACATTTACAATGATAACATGAGATAATAGTCACCAAAATATGTACATTCACACAGTTTATTCTAATGATCATTTTGCTATTATCCTCAATTTTAGTTTTAGCAGGAGTTGTAGCAGCCAGCATTCTCAAACTCCAAGACTTGCAGAGGTATTCCTTACACCATTTCAGATGGTAGCCATGGATGGTGGTTTAAGATGTAATAGCTCTTTAAGACAGCAGTTGCTAAAATCAGGTCATAATAGAAATATCAAGAAAAGAGATCTCTTAAATGTCAATCTAAAACAGTATCTCTCAAGTCCAGTGGTGTAGGCTATAAGTTTCATCCATCTTAGGTAGATAAGCAGACTGTTTACTAGATAGGCCACTCAGCATTGAACCCTGATGTTACACCCGCTTAGTGAAGGCAGAAGGCAGGGCAGAGTGGCATCTTAGAGGGTGCCACGAGATGTTCATTTGATGGTGTGATGGGATCTGATCCCCAGTCCCAACAATCACACCTCCTGCCACACCACACATGCATGGCAGTGGAGCTGCTGCTGCGCTTTTAACTTGCTGCACAGGCAGAGAGTAATCAGTTCCTTCCTGCGGAGGATTTGCACATCTAGCTTTGAACTTGCAATACCAAAACCTTTGCAGGAACTGTACAGTAAGGCACTTTAAAATGCTATGTCACAGGGGATGCACCTATATGAGACACTACTGTACAGTGGTTACTATGTATTTATTTAGTATTTGATTATACAAATATTAAATAAACACGCGGTAACTGGAGTTACTGAGCAGTAGCACTGGTGAATGCCTTTTAAGTGACACTACTGCTCCGTAGCCTAATAATACTGCACAATAGCGTATTCATAGATTGTAGAGTCGGAAGGGACCACAATGCATCATTGTGTCTGACCCCCTGCCCCTGGCAGGAAAGAGGACTGAGGTCAGATGACCCCAGCCAGGAGACTGTCAAGCCTTCTCTTGAAGACCTCCAAGTTAGGTGATAGCACCACCTCTCTTGGAAGCCCATTCCAGATTCTGGCCACCCTTACTGTAAAAAAATTCTTCCTAATGTCTAACCCAAATCTATTCTCAACTAGTTTGCACACATTCCTAGTTATTCCTAGTTACTCCCTGGGGCATTCTGGTAAATAGCACATCACCAATTCCTTCCTCCCTTGATAAACTTATAGGCGTCTACAAGGTCTCCCCTCAGCCGTCTCTTGTGAAGGCTGAAGAGATCCAGATCTCTCAACCTCCCCTTATAGGGTCTTTCACAGAGGCCACTAATCTTGCTAGTGGCCCTCCTCTGAACCCTCTCCGGATTCTCCGTGTCCCTCTTGAAGTGCAGTGCCCAAAACTGGACACAGTACTCCAACTGCAGCGTGACCAATGCTGCATAGAGGGGGAGCGTCACCTCCCTCGATCTGTTGGTCATGCATCTGCTAATACACGACAAGGTGTGATTGGATTTGTTGATGGCCTTGTTACACTGCCGGGTCATGTTCATTTTGGAGTCAACTATGACTCCAAGATCCCTTTCAGCCGCTGAGCTGCTGAGGAGGTCATCCCCCAACCTGTAGGTGTGCTGTGGATTCCTCCTTCCTAGGTGAAGTACCTTACATTTATCTTTGTTGAATTGCATCCTTTTTCGTTCTGCCCATTGATCCAACCTGTCCAGGTCGGCCTGTATCTGCTCCCTGCCCTCCAGTGTGTTAACTTTGCCCCATAACTTGACATCATCTGTGAACTTGGAGAGGGTGCTGTCCACACCCTCATCCAAATCACTTATGAAGATATTAAATAACACCGGTCCAAGGACCGAACCCTGTGGGACCCCAATGCCCACCTCCTTCCAGGTCGAGAACAACCCGTCCACCACCACTCTCTGGGTGCAGTCCCTAAGCCAGTTGGCCACCCACCTGACTGTGTAGTTATCCACTCCACAGCCTGTTAGCTTCCCTATGAGAACAGGATGCGAAACAGTGTTGAAGGCCTTTCTAAAATCCAGGTAGATGACATCAGCCCCAGCTCCTGTGTCAAGGCAGTGTGTGACCTGGTCATAAAAGGCTATAAGTTTTGTTAGGCAGGATCTACCTGTGATGAACCCGTGCTGGTTTCCTTTCAGCATCATTTCCCCTGCTGGGCCTTCACAAATGTGCTCTTTGATGATTTTTTCCAGTATTTTCCCAGGAATAGAGGTAAGACTGACTGGCCTAAAGTTACCCAGCTCATCCCTTCTCCCTTTCTTAAAAATGGGCACCACATTGGCCCTTTTCCAGTCCTTAGGGACCTGGCCGGAGCACCATGAGTGCTCAAACAGCAGTGCCAGTGGCTCAGCTATGACACTGGCCAATTCCTTCAGCACCCATGGATGGAGGTCATCTGGGCCAGCTGATTTGTACCCATCCAGCCCTTGCAAGTGCTCCTTAACTAAGTCAGAACTAACCTTTGGCGGTCTGATGCCTTTTGAACATCTGTCTGTGCTCAAGGTGGGGGAATTGTCTTGGTCAGTACTTAGGAATACTGAAGCAAAGAACTCATTGAAGAGCTCTGCCTTTTTCTCTGCATCAACCACCGACTGACCTGATTTGTCCTGCAGGGGCCCTATGTTACTCTGCGCTTTTAGTAAGCCAACTAGGTCATACCGTGTGCTAGCAAGTAGGAGTGTGAGCTCCTCCTGCTTATTCCCCATACTCCTGGCATTTGTGTGAAGACATTTAGCCCCCCAATGGGTGCTCTTGGTGCCCCTTTGCCTTCATGGCTTGTATTCCCCTTAGTGCTTACCTGGTATTAGCACTGCTGGTGTTTTGATGCACTACTACGCAGTATTATTTGGCTGCTGTGCAGTTAGTGTTTCATACAGATGCATTCAAAAAGCAGGTATTTCAGTGACTTGCTCTGTAGCTGTCCTTGGCACCCGCTACTGGGAACCTTGCAACCTGCTTCCCCAGCAGCCTATTTTTTGTGTAAGGATTAGGGGTTGCCCTGGTCTTGATGCCAACCCTTGTCTTGATGCTGACAAGCAACAGATTGTCAGCCTTGGCATGGGGGCATAATACATGTTTGATTTATGGCACTGTGCAAATGAGCCCCAAAGATGTTTCTCATTTTTGGTAGAATATCTTTGTGGTTGGTTTGCCACTTTGGCACCATAAATCAACTGAATGTGCATCACTGTAGCTATTTATGGAGTGATTAACATGTTAGTCTTCCATAAATGTAACCTGTGCCAGGGGCCAGAGTTTAATTAATTCAGAGAGGCATATGCTTTGATAAGCATCTGATGAATAGATTCATAGATTCATAGATGTTAGGGTCGGAAGGGACCTCAATAGATCATCGAGTCCGACCCCCTGCATAGGCAGG
>NW_005842809.1:19948-20290 GCF_000455745.1 Alligator sinensis | reverse complement strand
ACCCCAGCTAGATGGTTATCCAACCTCCTCTTGAAGATCCCCAGGGTAGGGGAGAGCACCACCTCCCTTGGGAGCCCGTTCCAGACCTTGGCCACTCGAACTGTGAAGAAGTTCTTCCTAATGTCCAGTCTAAATCTGCTCTCTGCTAGCTTGTGGCCATTATTTCTTGTAACCCCCGGGGGCGCCTTGGTGAATAAATACTCACCAATTCCCTTCTGTGCCCCCGTGATGAACTTATAGGCAGCCACAAGGTCGGCTCTCAACCTTCTCTTGCGGAGGCTGAAAGGTCCAGGTTCTCTAGTCTCTCCTCGTAGGGCTTGGTCTGCAGCCCCTTAACCATAC
>NW_005842809.1:0-18836 GCF_000455745.1 Alligator sinensis | reverse complement strand
AAGGATCATTTCCTTAAGGCACAGCCACCCTTCTTGGGCTCCCATCACTTCAAAACTCTTACTCTGCAGTGCGTCCTTGACTAATTGCCTGAGTTCATTGAAATCAGCTTCCCTAAAGTCTAGCACTTTCACCCTACTACTTACCTTACCCACTCGACGTCTTATGAAGAATTCTATTATTAGGTGATCACTGTCCCCCAGATGGCCACCGATCTGTAGGTCCCCTACCATATCATCCCCCGTTGCCAATACCAGATCCAGTAAGGCATTCCCCCTAGTGGGACCGTGTACCTCCTGTGTCAGGTGGAGGTCCTGTACACAGGATAGAAACCTGCTTGAACGGTGGGACTTTGCTGTCTGCGTCTCCCAGCAGATGTCTGGGTAGTTTAGGTCCCCCATGACTACCGCCTCCTTAGCTTTTATGGTCTCTGAGAGCTGCCTCAGGAGCCCCGAATCTAGTTCTTCCCCTTGATGTGGGGGTCTGTAGCAGACCCCTACCACCAAATCCCTTTCTCCTTGCCCCCCATGTAACCTAACCCACAATCCTTCTACTTTCTCATCCTTCGATTCCGTCTTGATGAGGGTCGATGTATATTGCTCATTAAAAATAGAGCGCAACCCCTCCCCCTGAAGTAAGCTGTTGCTTACAAAAATGTATACCTCTGAATTAGTCTGTAATGTGCCACGCTGTTCTGTCTTCTCCATGACTTCAGACTAACATGGCTAAATACCTCTCTGTGCTTATGGAAGTCTACTGTAGCTCTTGCTCAACTGAAGTGATTAGAAGGAGGTTTCTCTTCACAGAGTGCTTGCTTCTGGATGCTGAGTGTTCCTTTTTTTCGGGGACGAAATATCAGCTGAGCAGCAATATGGATACTTCAGGTTGCACAAACATTCCATGGAATGATTTGCTACAAAATGCTAGAAAGGACATATAAATAATTCAGTAGTAGCAACATGAACTGTGTCTGAGTTAAGATGGATACACATTTATCATTATTCTCCTAGCAAATGGGAGTTTCACTGGACAGAGTTCTTCATTCTTACAGGGACTCATCTTCAAGTCTCCCTCATACTCTGCCTTAAGTACCGGGTCAGTTGCCAGCTGGGGATCAGCTGGCAACTAGACCCATCTGTTTAGAGGCATCTTGTCCTCTATATTCGCTTTCTTCTCCACTTCTTCCTTTGGCACCTTAATAAGTGGACTTCTGTTAATAGGGAATCTTTCCTAACTTCACATTTCTAGAGAACTTTAGTGGGCAAGTATTTTATTTTGCTGAATATTTTTGTCTTGTATATTTGAGGGATAGAAAAGTGATTCGTGCCTTATCACATCCTCTGTTTTCTCTTAGCTCTAAATTACAGTACAGGCCTCATGAAGGGATTTATGTAGGGTTGAAGGAAGCATATTGTGGAGTTGGTTTTCCCCTTATGCCTAACTAGATCAGATGTTTTGGTGCACTTAATTTGCAAAAGTGGCGTAGAGCATAGGCCTCTGCTTAAAGGAATGATCATGGATGTTCATAAAAGAAACGATTGGTAATCCTCAGAAAATAGCTTTTTAACAATCTGTCCATTAGATGTACATTTATTACATAGTTATTAAACCTTGATGAATGTATATACTTAACATGCAATAATTAAATATTCAATGAATTTAATATTCAATGAATATTAAATATAAAGAATTAGATTAAGTAGGCTAGTACTCATGCTTAAATACTGACTGTCTATTACAAGTAGATTTATTGGGGATTAACAACTACATAATAGAACTGTATCTATTTCACGATTGTTAATCCTCAATGAATGTTTTTAATAATTAATTGGCACTTAACTAAAGGATTATGTTCATTGTGATGGAGTATACGAAGTAATAGAAAGGTTCTGTGAATGATTAAGTGCCAAAGAGAATATTCCTATGATATGATACAAAAAACACAAAGGAAAAATGGGAAATATAAGTTGGGATGCAGCAATTGTTTAAGTTAGTAACAAAAATCCTATTAACTCTAATAGCTGGGCAACGTGCCCTATCATTTTTACCTGGTGAGAATTTAAAAGTTCTGGTATCTTGTTTGATGTGATTGTGGGAGTGAGGCTCAGGTAGTTGCTTAGGCAGCAAGGGGCTTAAATATTGGAAAAGGGGGAGGGGCCATTTGAAAGTGACACCATGGGATTCAGAATAGCTGATAAAAGCATTTAGTGCCTGAATTTTTAGAGTTTCAATTGGTTAAAGTTTTTTTTTTTGTCATGAGCCAATCTACATGAATGATGTAAACTGTTAGTATTACATAAGTTAGCTTGTCTGACGTTATTTCAGCTATTGCAGTTGCCCCCATAAAATATATCACCCCCAAAATCCGGGCTTCTTGCATATTTTTAAAGCTTTGATTTAAAGCGTAACTACGTAAAGTTTAGGAACATGTCCCTGTATCATGTATAATAGTATGCAGGAGGAAGTTAAGGGGTTTGTAAGCATAAGGAAGAGCTGTGAATTTTTTATGAAGATAATTATGGAGACAAGCAAGAGAAGATAAATACTGTATTGGCTAAGTTGACCCCAGGAGAAGACAGTATTCCCAACATTCCCGTTAGGCTTCCAACTCCTAACAACTAGAAAGGCTGAGTCAGAGTGGGATTAAACTATACTTTTACTCTGCACTGTTTCCTGAGACTTTACATGGATGAGCGAATTTTGATGTAATTTAGTCCCAGTACCTTAATTATAGAGCCTTGCTTTCTGTACTGTATTAAATGTGTATACACACGCAGGCATTCATGTCTTGAATGCCTTTTAAAAAAAAAGGTATCCAAGATGCAATGTATGTTTTGAACTGCAAGATGGTTGAGTAGATGGAAGTTGTTGTCATCATTTTTAACTAATGATGAAAGATACTAAAAAAACAAAAACACCAATTTGATCTTATCAGCCTTTATGATTGTATCTTGTTTGAAGGTCTTAACACTTACCAGAATTTATGAAGAAAATTTTTTTTTATCTCCTTACAGGATGATATTATTATATTTAAAAAAGGCTTTTTCCCCATCTGTTTTGTGAATAATCAGTATTTGGAATATTGCATCTTTCTAACTTAATACTGGCTAACCTTTATTTCCTGGAAGGCTTGCTGCTTTTCATACAATTAAAAAAGTGGCCAACACATTCTCTCTGATTATTTGGTTTGAAAAATAGACTCTGTCCTATAGCTAGTTTGCTATGAATCATAACTGTACGCTGTTTAAATGTGATCTTCCAGGTATGGAGTATGTTTAGGTTAGTGTTTCACTTCCCAAAGGGAACGAGTAATTTTGCTCCTGAAAAGGAAGGAGTGCAAGGTTGGATACCCCAAAATCACATAGAACATTTTGGTCTGTGATTGTTTCTCAAAAATTATAAAATCCCCAGGGATTTGGGGGAGTAGAAGGAAGAGGCAGGTTATGGATTATCTGGGGGGAAAGGGCACAACTAGCCTATCAGTCCCTTGTGCTCTCCACTAGCTCTTGGACTCTGAACCTACACTTCAGTTAAAGAGACCTGACAGCTGAAATGACTCCAAGGGTGTAGGGTCTGCAGGAGCACCAGGTTTTACCGTGGGTCATTTTGGTGAACATCACTTCCACATGCAGACTTGTGGACCTGCTTGAAAAAAGACCAAATCAGAACAATAAAATTTGCCTGTGAAACCTTGACAGTTAGAAGATGAATGTCCTGGATTGCACTTTGCAAAAGATGGCACCTCTGACTACCCACAGGAATTGGCAAGCTTCAAGACAAAGCCAGGCACCCCAGAAAGCTTAGCAGCAGTCATGTTGCAGCAGCAGCTGCTGCAGAAAGTGAAAGTAGTAATGATATTGATGAGATTACTAATTTGTTTAGTAGAAAGAATTAAGAATGGGGAATGAGGATTCGTCTGTGGACTGTCATCATCCATCAACCGTATGTTGCCCCAGGCTGTGGGTATATGCTGTTAGCCTCTTTGGTTCACTTCATTCATTTGTTGTGACTAAAAGCTAAACAAGAAGAAAAAACACCATTCTCACCAAACAAAAACCTTTCTGTTTTTTGGGAAAAGGTATCTCACATCTTCAGCCAACAGCCTGCTTTGTTGTTTCAGTTGATTAAAAGTTAGGGGTGAATGGTGGGAAAAGACCTCTTAGATCAAAGACTTAATATGTTTCCTCTAGAAACCTCTGCTTCCATGATATTTGCCCTTTAAGGTCAGAATGTGAGAGGTCAGAATGTTATTGATTGGCAGTGCACAAAACCCATTGATGCCTTGACATTATGACTGCATTTGTGTTGAGATATCTTGTCATCCCAAATACCAACATGATCATCATCATCTGCCACTGCTTCTTTATTAGAATTTCTTAGGCATCCTAAATTCTGCTAATCCATCTTCCAGTCTTGCAAAGAAGGAGAGAATTTGTGCATAAGGGGTTGGAGAATAAGAGCCCCATTAATGCTGTGGGCATTTGGGGGAAGGAGATAGAACCCTGAACAGGAAGCACCTCAAGGGGCAAGTACTAGCCTGCTGCAGATTTTTTTTGTCCACAGTAACACACGAGTAGACACTGATCTGGATGGCTTGGGCATGAGGGCACTAACGTGAGGGCTGCCTGCTGGCTAGCTGCACACTGGAGTCCCCTTGTGCCCCAGCCAGCCCCTCTGCAGCACGTTGATCTGGGCTGGAACAGCCCTGGGCTGGCAGGCTGACCCCCTGTACCTCCTGCCAACCGGGCTGCTCCGACCCAGCTTAATGTGGTACAGTCTTGGGCACACCTGTAAACTCAGTGCCTAGGAGCAATAAACTCGTGTACGATATGTGCTGGAGTTTATTGCTGCATATTAATATGCACATGTAGATGTGCCCAGAGGGGGGTCTCATGGGAAAAAATTCAAACCCTGTTCTAAAACCATAGTAGTACAAATCTGAGGAGCTGAGAACATTGATAGCTGCAGTTTATGCTTCATGTTAAGATTTCCAGGTCATGACAATACTGTTGTAAGTGGTGTTTGACATTTTCCCAGTTGGGTTGGTTGCTAGAATTCTTACTTTTTTTGCCATCATATTTTCATGATTTATCTGCCTCAGTATGCTCGTAAGTGTTGTGCTTTATAAATGCATCCAGGTTCTTCCTGACAAGGTGTGCTGCACAAATGACGGAAAGGCAGGCCTAAAATGTGTCCTTTAGTTTGAGAAGCCTAAACTTTGGATGCTGAACTTCAAGGGTATCAAACATACAGCTTGTGGACCCCAACCAGGCCTATGATCTGGCTCATGGATCTTGGTCTGGCAAGCGAGCCAGTTGGATATGTGGGCTGCACCTCGTGCCACAAGCACTGTATACAGCACAAAAGATTGGTCTGGGGTGCACACTGCATGGAGCAGCTGTGCCAGACTGGCCTTGTGTCCTGGCTCTTAGGCCAGTTTGGATTGGGCTGTTTCATTCCCTCCTCAGGGGAAAGGAAGGGGTGAGTGGCTGACAGCAGTTCTCAGCTCCTGCTTTCAGGCAGCTCAGATGGCTCTGTACTGCCACCACTCATTCCTTCTCCTCTTTGCCCTTGCAGCTGAATTCAGGGGAGAGGTGGATGTGGGAGGAGAAGAGCAAACAGCATCAGGCTTCTTAGCTGTTTGAAAGCAGGGACTCAGGGCAGACCAGCCGGTGCTGAACTGTGCTGACCAGCTGGTGAGCTCACATAGCTCACTGACCTGTGAAGCTCCCAGCAGGAGCTCATAAAGCTCACTGGCATCCAGGATCACTGTGGCTGGTTGCTGCATAATGAGCTCTTTTCACTACCTATGCGCTACACTGTCACATCCCCTTCAGCTGCACCCCCAATGCTGAAATCCTGGATCTGCCCATGGGTTCAAGGTATCCATTAAGTTAGGCAGCTAAAACTTGAGGTGTTCCAAATTTATGGAAGACTTTGAACCATTTAGACTTACTTGATGTTGAAGGGACCACTTAAACAGAGTTTATTTGGGTGTGACTGTGGAAATGAAAAGACCAAGTATTTTTTTGCTATGTCAATCTCCCAGATCTTCCTTCCCCCGCCCCAACCCCCAGATAACACTAGCTCATGGCCTAAATCCTTTAGTCTTTGACTCATTCAAAATTCATTAAGCAGACAAAGAGGAATACAAAACTCTAAACTCTTGGTTCAGAGGTGATACCGTTTATTAGACCAACTAGAAAATAGTAAAAAAAAGTTCTTTTTTATCTATTCAGAGGCTGGCTAGCCCAGGTTTTATCTCACTTGAGAATGACAGTGGAAATTACTAAAACTCAAGTAATGTGATTTGCTAGGGAATCTGCTCAACTTGCTTCTAAATAGACAGTTTTAAAAGAATCAAATATGTACAACCATAATATTTATATTGCCCTAGATAGAATAACACTATTTGATTATTAATCCACTAAGCAGCATAAACCCTCCAGTGTGCTTTGTTCCTATTCTGTGCATAAAATGAAGGGAAGAAGTATGGGCCACATTTCAGATCTCTCAGACACATTTTGGCTCTTGTGCTAAACTTTTGGGTGTGTCTGATTTTCAGTGGCAAACTTCAAAATAAGTATTCCCTCTCTCCTCTCCCCAAATATAGAAATTCAGAAGTTATTTCTATTACAAATATTCTTCACACCCATCAAGTGCTGAACTTTGTGTGACAAGGTTCTTTGGGTTAATCTGATATCTTTTATAACTTTTGATAACTTTGTGTGTTGTGACAATAACTCCTTAAAAAAATTATAGGCTGAACAAGTGGAGTGAAATTCAAGTTGGTCACAAGGGAGCAGGCTAATGAATCCAGATGAGGTCACACCTCTTTAAAGATGCAATTTGATAATCCAACATCAAGACACAGGAATTCTGCTAATCCTGTCACAAAAGTGCAATTTGCTAATAAAATCCTTGCATTAGGTTGGTGGCTTGGTAAACAATGAGTTTGGCAGAGGGGTGACTCTGGGCAGAGAGATAGCTGGAAATCCTGAGATAGCAACTTTAACAGCCTGTGAGTTCAATCAGTGCTCCATTTAGGAACAGTTTTAACATGCTTTCCAAGTGTTTTCATTTTTTTTAATACAGTCCCTGTTGAACATGGTATTTAGCTTTTTTCACCATCTCCTTTGTTGACTTGAGAAATACTTGATGCCACCTGTTTGCTAAAGAGGTTGGGCCAGACTCACCCCAGGTTATGTTGATAGAAGGCTAAGTAAGCTCTTTTACATTGGGCTTCTGAGACCAAAGTGTTTTAGAGAAGATTGCTAGAGCACAAGGCAGCTACCTAGAACAAGAGATGACCAGCACAGTCCTAATGGGGGAAAGGGGAGCAGCACTAGAAGTGAAGGGAGTGTGGTGAGGGCCACTGGAGAATACGTTAATTCAGCCCATCTTCTCAAACAGCCTCCGAGTAATCCTCTGTGGAAACCAGAATTTGCAGTTACTTGAGGGAAATACTCGCACAGAAATAGAGGAATGGTAGAAATAGAGGCTGACCTTCCTTCCTATGAAACCATTTGCAAGTGGCAAAACCCTAGATAGAAAAGACAGGCAGTTTTCTGCCAAAGTGGAAGTTTAGTTGACTCATATTGCATCTAGATTTAAGATGGGTGGCAGAGGTATTTTATGACATAATATTTATAGTTATACACACTAATACTTACAGCAGCCCATGCAAGCTACAGGATCATTACAGAATGAGCTCTTTTAAATGTACCACAAAAGTAAACAATTCTTATGCTTTAGGTAGAGTAATAGTTTTGCCTGGTTTCTGTTCCTACAGCCTCAAGTGGCAACCTCTTTTGGAGACAGATTACTAGCTTTCTAGATTGTTCACGGTACCCGGTGAAATACCTCATGTATTCTTGAAGGAGGAAGAGGGTAACAATTTAGAACATGATCACAGCTGTAATTTTTTAAATAAGGATTGTAAGGTTTTTCTTTTTTTTTTTTTAATCCTTTCAATTGAGTTATGTGTAAAAGTATCAAAGTGAAAAGAAATGTGAGAGCCCTTTTCATAAAATGCTGCTGTTTAGAGATGGCAATATTTTGAGTACTTCCAGCCAGTTGCATGTCTCTTATCAAAGCGGTGTTTTGTAAATTATTTTGGTGGTGTGTGTGTGTGTGTGTGTGTGTACATGTATTAAACACAGAGCAAATTATAGTACTGAAGCCAGAGAGGCATCTTTCAGTTGGTAGCTGCACCGTGCTTGATATAGTTACACTGTGAAGGCTGCAGGGTCAATCCTGTGGCATTTGGGGATAAGACAAGAAAGGGGTGCAATCAGACAACTCAGTGAAAAGAGCAGAAATAAAAAGAAAAAACAGAGCAAGAATGGGTGGAGGAATGCTGCTCATCTTAACTATGCCTTTGGTAACAATGCTTGTACCCAGAAGATCCTAAATAAGGAGAGTGTCTCTTTAAAAGCAGTAGGGGGCTGGAGCTGAGGGAGTGCTCACAGCAGTAAGTATAACACAGCTGTGCTCTGTTTATGCTTAGGCTACAATAAAAAAGCTATAAAATGTGAGATGTCATAGCTCCACTTTGCTTTATTTATACTATTTCCTCTGAGCTCTGTCACACTGCACATTCATCTGCTAAGTTGCAGCAAGAATGGAGATTAAAATATCACAGCTCAAAATAGGAGTCAAGCGGAAGGAGATTCATCATAGCCCTATTAAAAAATATGTAAATACGGGAATGAAGTCATTTTAAAGCTGTATGGCTCTCCTCAGTGGGCTGCAGAGAGCTGTGAAAGATCTCTGGAGTGAGTGATGTGCTATGCAAATGATAGATTTATGGGACTCATCCTTCTTTATATTCTCCCCCATCCCACCAAAATACTTTTAAGATTAAAAAATTTCAATTTGAATTGCAAATTTTATCTATGCTATATATATTTTAAAAGAGTTTTCATCCTAACCATTGCCTAAACTAATAATGGAAAGAAATATTATTCTTGATTTAAAGGGGGCTGGAAGTGTAGCATACTGGTAAAGCTGCAGTAGGGAAGCTTTGCACAGCGCTCACCTCAGGCTCTTGGAGCACTTTGTGGGCATCACTTCAAACCCCACAGAACCCTTAGAGGCAAAGCTTACCTGGCACGCAGGGAGGCAAACTGAAATGGGCTAAGTGCAATAGCTACCTGAGACACCATAGTTTTATTGGAACTAGGGCATATAATTCTTTTAGGCTGTTTTGAAAATCCCAGCCAGAGAATTTACACCAGTTGCTTATGGTTACACACTAGGACACTGACTGAGCTGAAGAAAGATGTTGGCATGTTCAGTCATCTACCACAAGCACTAAATAATCATCCTGCCTTTATAGTTGCAGCAATTATACTCTGCTAAACTTTGGACATGGACAGTACATTCAAATAAAGTCAGGAATTTTCTCCGGTGCAATATTGGGTGAGGAGTTGGAACCAAGACCTGACTAATTCCAAAACCTACAAAACTTTTTCCCTCAGTTTCAGTTCACTGGAAGGTGGCAGTATACCTTGGAACTCATGGCGTATTTTCACTTTCATAGTAAATGTTCGATTGCTAAACCCAAGTTTTGGATGAAGGCACAAGGCAAAATAGATTCTTGCTACATATAGCCAAGTTTTGGGTTTATATAGGTGGAGTATAGAGAAAAGAATCAGAAGATCCAGGGGCTAATGTAATCAGCGGGCAGTTGTGGCCAGTGGAAGGGAGAGCGTGAAGTTTCATAGATAAGCTGTTTATGTCATGCATCTCAGGTCACAGTGACTTTCTCCTAAGAATATATGTGCTTTAGAGTGATTTCAACCTATGGCATGCATGGCATGAGTAACATGGGCAGCCTCTGTATGGCACAGCCAACTGGGGAGACGACAGGTGGAACAGCAACAGATTGGTTAGGGGGCAAAGGAACAGATCAGGCAGGGTGCGTATGACAGGAAACAGAAAGCAGAGCAGTCGATTGGGCAGGGGAAGGGGATTGGAGTGGCACTTAGGGAGGACACCCTTGTGCATAATTTGTGGCATGGCTAGCAAAATGTTGCCCCCGACTGATTTAACCTATGAAAGCATATGAAGGGCTTGGTGGTATCACTGCTCTTCAAATGAAACAATTGCTCTTCCCTTTAAGAAGGTACTGCATTTCCTCACTCTCACAATATAATGGTCTAGAAAGTGCTCTGTATTTCAGAGTTAGAATACTGATGTAAACATGTGGCAAACAAACCCTAACCTTATTGGGCAAACTTGCATCAGTAATTCCATCAGTATTGGACTGTGCTGGTGCATTTTACTGCAATACACTACTGCTTTAAACTGCAGTGGTGTTAGCCCTCTTTTGCCTGGAATAGTGTACTTGCTTTAGAGTTTTGCCTTGGTTTAACTATGTTGATGTGGTTATATGACATGAGGTTCCTTAATGCAGACCCAGGCATAGTCTTATAAATGATATAAGGTGTGTGCAAAATGTTATCCTCAAGAAACACACGTGTTACTTGCCTAAGTAAGCATGTATGGTGATGTATTTGTTGTCTTTCTCTTACTACCAAATTTCTCTCCATTTTGTTATTTCTTCTTATTGTCTTTTTGCCTTAATCAGATAGAAAATACTTTGAACCAAGCAAGGACGTGAAGTAATTTTTTTTTCAGAAGGTCTATATGACTCATGAACTGAAGCCTCATTTCCAAAGCAGACTGGGCACTTTGGGTCCCTTCTTTGGTTTTGTAGAGTGCAACATGCAGCTGTAATGCTGTTTTTATCTCGTAAGTAATAAGAATAGTATGTTCTTAAGACGGCTACTTCCTTTTTGTTTGCCTGAAGATTTTCTTTCTTTCTTCCTTTTTTTTTTACTAGCATTTCTTGAAATGAAGATATTGATGTATCATATTAGCCATGTTAGTCTGAAGTTAAGTAAGAGGCAGGGCAGAGTGGCACTTCTATAAACTAACTTGTTCAGGGAGACATGAGGTTTTGTAGGCTACAGATTGTAACACAAAAAAAGGCAGCATTTCAGGCTTGGCTTAAAACTGCAAGGTCTTTATAAATATCAAGATCTAAATGGGTTCAAAGAACATGCAATATCTTTCTTTTTCTAGTTCCCAGGTGGGGGGAAATAAGAAAAAGGAAAAAAAAAGTACAAACAGCTGTGTAAGGTCGAAAAATAAACACACTGTATATGGCCAGCACCTTAAAAAAGCAACTAATGATTCTGAGTTGCCTCCATTTTTCAATGGTTAATTTTCATCTTTCAACACAAGCCCTCTTTTAAGTTGGTGGGTAACAGGAATATCAGGCCCCTTTTATGTTTACATCATTTCTGAAAGTTTTGGCCATTGCATTTCTTAAGTGAAATGTCTAACCTAAAGTATTGGGTTCTGTTGTGTAGATTCTGCCTGCAGTTACACCAAGTTTAATGGTACCTTATTTCTCTTAATGGTGATATTTTAATGTGTGTGAGATGTGTATTTGTATATTTTTTGCAAAAGTTGTTGCTTTACATTAATATAGCTAATAACAGTTTTATTACAAAATTCTAAGAGTTTCTTAATCTTACAGGTTTCAATTGATTGGCACATTTTAGGTTGCAAAAGATTACCAAAGAAGAAGACAACGTTTTAGATAGATCTATCAAAGCTGCTTCTATGATTTTTTTTTTAAAGGTCTAGTTTATAAACTTGTGTAAAGCTTCATACAAAATTGCCTCCTCTCTCTCACTCTCTGACTTACATGGAAAATCTCCAAAGCAGAGTTTAAGAAGTACAAATGTAATGAATTTTTTGAAAGTTAGTGGGAGATTAATTTGAAATTAGCTCCTTAAAGTTTAGGCTCCTGATTTTGAAGATCTTAACTCAGACAGCTAATTTGACAATCCAAGGATTTTAAATAGTTAATATTAAAATCTAGTTTACTGTGAGAAGCAAATCTGAGAATGAGTTACGTTGTCTGTATTTATTCAAAGTGCAAATTCAATTCTTCACTGCATGTGTGATCATCCCCATTAAAATATCTCTTAGTAATTTTGTAGTCCTATTTGTTTGAGCCCGAATAGAAAAATGTAGAGTAAAGAGCCAGTATTGCTATATGTCCTTTTGCTAGCCATCAATGTCAGTTTTAAGACAAATACCATGCATCTGGGATACTGTAAATAATAAAATGCAGGTAATCCAGTAAATCCACTAAAGGATTAATATTAAAGAAATAAGACTCTCTCAGGAACAGTGTGTCTGTCTGGCCAAATATAGAGGGTTATTAAGCCTAGACATTTAGATAGAATAAGTTGTTTGCTATTAGTTACATTTTAACAGGAGGGTTTCCTAATGCCAATTGGTTGACATTGATGCTTCACAGCCTTAATAGCATTTATTTTGATATATTTAGTAACAGTCTTAATACTGTCTCGACAGAACATCAAAAGTGCTACTAATGCTGCCCTGATCAATTTTTTAAAACGGCAAAAAAAGAAAAATATGCTTTTTTCTCCTCATATTAGCAATCAGTTTTTAATTGTTTAAAAATCATTGTTTTTGCAGAATTACGTCAATCCTATGGAAACTCATGCACAGGTTATCTATCTATCTATCTATCTATCTATAGATAGATGCATATAATAGTACATATATATAATTACCTGTGCAAGAGGTATGTGTGTATATAGTGTGTGTGTGTGTATGTAAAATGTATATATGTAAATAAATAAAATATGTTAAATCTAGTTCACCCATTTGTTCCTAAAGGGACTTAAACTAATTTGTATAATTTTCAATTTTTTCAGAATATCCCTATAACTTGTTTTGTAGAGCTCATTGATGCATTTTCTAATTGCATGATTGTGGGTTTTCTTATGAACACAGTTGTAGCTAAGACTGAGGACAAACTTTATGCACACAAGGAGGTTAAAGAAGTTCTTAACCTTTTCTGCACACTGTGGGTTATTCTTCCACATAGTACCATTTGGGTCAACAGATTACTTCATCTATCCTCAGTTGGAAGGACACTGCCTTCCCAGTGGTTAAGAAATGGCCTGTTATGCTGCAGACTGTTTAGTTTAATTTTCTTAGAATCAGTTTCCTCCCAGCTCTGCCTTTGATCATGGCAGTTAGTAACCTGCTACTGCCTCATGACAGTTAATTGACTTCAATTGCATGGGACAGCACACGGGGGATGGAGCCAAAGCTCTGACCCTACTTTGCCTACCAGTATAAGAATGGGAAAGAACTCATTGTGCAGCCCCTTCTCCCCGCACCAAGCTTCTGTGCATTCACCTAAGATGGGGGAAGGCCAAAGGAAAGGGTATGTATGTGTGGTGTCTTTTTCTCTTCCATACTCCTCTGTGTTGCCATGTGAAGCCCAGACCCAGTCTAGACCTTTGTATTTCAGTGTCTTATATTGTTCCCTCTGTAATTACTTTGTATTGTGTATTTCCATATTTGTTTCTGCCCGCTACTCTACAATTGTTAATTGAGAAATAGGAGCAGGCAGAGAAGCCAAACTGGAAACTATGGGCCTGAGGTGCAGTGGAGCATCTGAGTTGATAAAAGCGCCAGTTTTCCTTTATGATGTTTGTAACCCCCACAAGAAGAAGAGAACATCCCCTGTTAGCTTTTGAAGTAGGCTTGCCTGCCATAATTGAGGTACTCCAGGCAATGGTGGAGCAAGTGCCAATAAATGAGGATGGAATAGATTCCATTCTTTCCTGAACCTTATTGACTGCTGCTCTGTTGTTGCCTAGGAGCATTTCAGTTTAAATTATGAGATTCTGTAGAGTGGCCACACATTGTTTTTGGACCACACAGATGCAGTTCCGTTGAATGCACTTGACACTCCAGCAAAGCCAGATGTGCTCAGACCATAAATGAGGTAAAAAAGATAACATTTACTGTTCATGTTTTATAGAAGCCTAAAATGTATTAGATTAATTAAATTATATTTTTTACATACAGTTCCACAAAAATTCACTAGAGGAAAGGAAGTATATGAGATTATACACTATCCACCTACAATCCCTGCAGAGACAATGAGTTGCACTTAAATTTACAGCTACCAAGGATAATGAGGAGCAGTAACTACATAGCCGTGCCCTGGAGAAAGAAAGAAACCAAGGATAATGTACTACTTAGGAGCTAGCTTAATGATGACTATGAAGACAGTGCACTATTAGTCCTCTCATGTGCAACAGTTTATTGAGAGAAAGAGATGGTGGGGGGAGAGAGAGTCACAGTTACATTTTCTTATTAACTAAAACAGGATAGACATGAACACAAATAGTGGTGTCTGTGGATTTTTAGCTTGGCCAGTGAGCACCATAGCTATGGAAAGGGGAATTAAGAGAGTGTGAGTAAATCTCAACTGGATTTATATAGCTGGAGAAGTTTTCACTAGCAGCATGGGAGCCCAATGTCAGATTGTAAAAACAAACAAATAAATAAAAAACAAAGCCTCTGTTCTAGTTCAGCAATCATAAAAAAGGATGTCTGTGTTTAAGCATTAAGCATATTCTTGACTTATTCTTTACTATATTTTTGGTATATAAAGATGACTATGAAAGCAATATGTACATAACAAGAATAGCCTTCTGTCAATGTAAAAGTGCATTGACTCAGTTTCAGGTTGCAAGGCTATATATTAGTTTAATATATTCTTTTTGGGATTATTTGATGTTGCTTGATTTTTAAAAATAATTTTACTTCAAGAACACTTCCTAAAGTATTGTGATGGTGGTTGTTACTGCTGTTTTTAGCATTGCAGTAGTACCAAGGGAAACCCTTGTCATTTGAAGTTAGCCTTACATTATGGTTCTGGTCCAAGACTGACAAGAAAAAAGGGAGTGTTTTATATCAGGACATCAAGCTGTCAGTCTCATCAGTGATACCACCTTGTATCCAAATGACTACCAGAGATAATGTATTCATTAATTTAAAATTCAAACTTTAAACTTTGCTTTCAACTGTGGGATCATGTTTTGAGATCCTCTCTCAGTCAAGACTGCTTTTGAGTTTGGTGCAAGAACTGACACAGAGTGAGGATAATAGGGCATTTATATACGTGCTCCTGGTGTGGGGAGGGGCGCTTTAATTAGAGCGGCTCCAACAGCTGCTCTAATTAAAATGCCGGGAGCATCTTGTCTATCATCTCAGCATCCCCACACTTCAAAATGGTGGCAGGGGTGTTTTATCTAAAGCTCACCAAACAAGATTTAGATAAAGCACCCCTGCCAGCATTTTGAAGTGTGGGGACACTGATACACAAGATGCTGGAGGCTGCTGGAGTGCAGTTATTACCAGGCTCCGTTAGTTGGGTCTGCTCTGACACACCGCAATTACAACTCATTGGAGCAGCCTCACCGCTCATGTATAGGCACCTGTAGAGTATAATCCTGCAAATAATAGGAGTTAGATTAAAAAGGGATTTAGGCAAATAGCTATGGATGGAATCCAGACATCCCTAGCTAAGCATGTAGACTCTCTTATACAGTGCTTGGGGAGAGTTTGACACCTCAGAATGGGATCTAAAACCACATGCTGACCAGGAAACTGCCTAAAGTTGGCCAGTTCACCCCTTCTCCAGAACTTACATGAGATTCCACTCGGGACCCACCAACAGGCTCTAGACAGTTGTTCTCTCTTCTGTTAAGTTTTTTCACCATGCAGAGAAGAATTTAAAAAATGATTGGGGCAAGAAAGAGTGCACAAGACAAAGCCTGATTTTATATTCAAGTGGTTCTGGCACCCACTGGAGAGAGAGGAATCTGGGGTTCTGGTCCCTCTTCCCACATACATCTTTCTGTATTTTTCATGGGTAAAAAGGAAGGCAATTTTGGGAGCAGGGACTAGCAGCCAGGACTCTACCTCTCAGGTAGAAGCCACAGAATCATGTGGACACTATTCTCTTTCTAATCCAGTGAACCTTGAATTCTTTTCTGCATATGGACACAGGTTCAGTGGGAAGGCATAGAGTGCCTTTGAAGCCTGAAATAGCTTCTGGTCTTTTGATTAGGGCAATCTAGTGGCAGACGGGGATTCAAACGCCTTCAGTTAGATGAGAAAATTGAACCTGGCACACACATTTTTGGTGAAGGCTGTCATATCTCGAGGCTTGTAATGTAGAAACAACTCTTTACTACATGCAGAACCTTATGTACAATTCTTTATTGTAAAGTGGTAACAGTTTTTACTGTTGCCCTTGCAAAGGTCTTGTTGCTGACCTGCTCCTATTCTCTAATGGGATGTCATGTTTCCTGGACACACTACATGTCTAGGAGGACTTACTCTGTCACAAGTTTTTGCAGCCACTGAGTTACTGAATAAAAGATTGCTTCATCCTCCCCAACTTTGTGTTAAAAGAGAACAGCAGTCTATTCTGTAGTTTTGTGGGGACACTGATATGTTAGATCTGTTCTGGGAATGCCTACCAGATTGAGTCCTTCAAGGAGAAAGAGCCCAGTGGGGAGATCTAGGTGAGGTTTTAGATAGGTGCTGAGCTGCTTAGAGGTTCTCAGGAGTGCTTAAGAGGTGCTTCTGGGCATGTGCAAATGTAGAACTTTACACTTGTGGAAACCTTTTAGAGGAAATGTACTCAAATTTTTTCTGAATCTTAGTTTTAGACTCATACCTAAAATCTGTCAACGCCCCACTTCACAAGCCTAGGTCTTTTTTTTTTTTTTTTTTTTTTAGTTTGGCCATTGAGCAAAACAGTTCAGCTGTTTACAGTAGTCATCAGTTCAAATATCTTTAGCAAGTTAGATGCCTTGGAAACAGTTCCTCTCGTTTTTTAAGATAATTTTTCATGTTCCAATCCAAATCAGGCAAATCAGTTCCAAATCCATGAGTCATTCAAGAACCATAAGTGGTCTTACTACCGGCAAACATCCTCCACCCCACATGGGGCTTCAAATGTTTCCAAATCCTTTGGCAGGCATCCTACATGCAGGCCCAAGCCCAGAGGCTTGGGGTTTGGATGCCCCTTAGCTTTGCTTGCCCTGATTTAGGGTTCCTGAACTGCTGGACCATGATGGAGGGAGATTGAATACTTACAGCAAACAGGGACACAGAAGAAGTGGGAGCTTCTCTCAGTTGATTGACTGAGTCTTCACTTGAAGAAGCAGAGTGAGGGTGAGAAAGGCCAAGCAGAAATAGAAAAAGAGCAAATTCCCTTACATGACATCTCTCCGGGGAGACTGGGTCTCAGGATTGCTGAGGGAACAGGTTGGAGTGGTAGGAGGATGCTTTGTCATTAAAAATACAGTAGAAAGAGCTGGGAATGTGTTGGCTGTGAAAACTGTGTGGTTATTTGCCTAGTGGGTGTGAAGGTGTCAGATCTTACAAGGCATGTACTATGCATTGCTTTTGAAAGAAATCTTGGGAAGATCCCTTGGTTGCAGTACAGTCTGTACCAGTGAGATTGGGAATTACAGGATGCTGCCCTTGGACCCTACATTTAGTTGAAAAGGCACAAATCTTCCATCTGGGTCTTTGATGGTAGTTTTCTCAGGAGTGGTGGAGCTCTGAAGGGGTGTTGCAATGCTCCTTTGTATAAAGAGGTGTAAAGCCTGGCAAGCGGCCACATGTTGTTCAGGTCAGGGTTGTGTTCTTAAGGGATGGGTAGTGGCAGGTGTCAGATGCCCTGACAGCACCCTGCAGGATGGCTGTACCAGGAGACATGTTCAAGTAAAGTGGTATTTAATCTAGCATCTTCCTCTCAAGAGGATTGCTTTCAGCTAGAGTGAAGACTTTTCCCCAGCCTAAGGGATGATGTTATTTTTCTGCTGCTAAGGGGAAAAAATGACATGAAAATGCAAGTCTGCGTAACAGCAATGTCTCACAAAACACAGCCTGCTTTGGTTTGTCATCACTGTGCAGGACTATGGCTTCTCAAAGTGCTGCTGGATGCACCTGGTATTACCTCCTTTCTCAGTTTTCCCACCCACCATCGAGATCTTACTCTGAACATCCTTGAACAAGCAGTTCCTTTTTTCCAGGGACCATGTTCATTCCAGGCTCAAGTGGCCACAGACTCCATCTCAGTCAGTGTTCATTAATTTACCCTGAGCCCAGTTCCTGTGCAGGCAGTTGAGACTTGGAAGGGATTGACTAAGCTTGTTCTTTCCCTGAGGAGGGCAGAAAGCCCATGCTCTGCCTTTTTATCCTTTGCCATCTTGCCTTCGTGGAAGTTGCATCATTCTGCAAAGTCCCTTGCTGACTTCTCTACCCATTTTCTGCTTTCGTAATGCTTTTCAGTCATGTTAACTGGATCCCTGCATTCACCTCGGCCTTTACACTTCCCTTTTCCCCAATACTCCCTTCCTCCCCCACAAAATGGAGTCAGGACAGGGACACTTGTCTCCTCTTTACTATCCCCCTGTGCTCTGATAGCTGGACAGCACTCACTAGATAAGGAGCTGGGATAAAGCTGTGAGAAACTCTGCTGACTCCATCTTACCATTTTATTGCAGTTACTACACTACAAAGAGTTTATGGGATTAGGACCAGTGATATTGCTGCAGGCAAAGACAAAGCAGACTTGTCCTCTAAGAAGCCATGGCAAAATAGCTTGGCCTCTTTAACTCCCCTGATCCTCAAGGTTTGGGTTGCAGTCTTCTGCATGAGGATTAGAGCCAGCATTGCTTACTCTGCTGCAAGCACTAGTAGGGGAGCCAATGGCCTTTTCAAAACAGGGGCAGGGTGGATGGGCAGCCATTTACTGTACCACATCTCAGGGCGCACACAAGATGTTCCAGTGTGTGAGGTATCTGGATTGGGCCAAAACATTCTTTGCAGCATGGCCCCTTCCCTATGGGGCCTAGCAAGTAGGCTGCTGTCCAGAAGACAGTGTATGCGGGGGGAGGGA
>NW_005842808.1:688489-696931 GCF_000455745.1 Alligator sinensis | reverse complement strand
ACTCACAGTATTCCCACTACTGTCCCAGTCACTTTCCACTCAAAAAAAAAATAAGAAAAAAGATAAATGGTTCCCTCTTTGCCCATGTCTCGGCTTCCCACCGCTAATTAACTCATTAGTGGCTTGTTTTGGGTGCCTCCCAGTCTCTCCTTCCGCGCTCTGTGCCAATGCGGCTCAGGGAATCTTCCTGCTGTTAATGCCAGGGCCACGGAACTTGGACAGGGCTTCCCTTTCCCTTCAAGCTCCAGGGTGGTAGTCAGCGTCCCTTCCGGGGTCTCGTCTTGCGACCCCCGCTTTCACTTTAGTGCTACCTAGCTCCATCCTGGAGCAGAAGCTCGACTCATCCCAGCGCGGAGACTCAGCTTTTTTCCCCGGACTCACCGCCGCTCCTGTAGGTTCGTCGTAAGCAGTGAATGGGGTTGCCGACCCTCGAGCTCCGGGGTCCCTCGGTCTCTGTGCTTGACTTGGGTCTCAGATCCCTCGACCAGATCCTCTATCTTGGGAGTTTCCAGCAGCTCCTCTATTTCATAGTGCCCGAAGGCATTTTCTACAGGACTTCCCCTTTCTTTTATTTCTAGAGATTGTTTCCTATTGGCTGCGCGAGCAGGGGTGGGGAGTCTTCCCCCAGCTGTCGAGGATTTTCCCCAAGTAACAGGGTTCCTAACAGGGACCCTGTTACAATACCCATTAAGCAAAAGATTAAATAGTGCACTGCTAGTTCCAATTGACACCGAGTTACTTCTAATGACTCAAGAAGTATTTGAATTAACAGGCATACAAAAAACTAGAACTCTTGGTTCCAATACCTTGGTTCGAATACCTTTTACGCATATTCAACCAACTGGGAAATCACAAGAAAACTGTCCTTTTCTGCAAGATTTCAGGATCAAAGTCCCTTCATCAGGCTCTGGGAAAAGTATAGATGGTACAAGATGGTAAAAAGTCCCCATAGGTAGGAAATGAACTTCATTTTTGCACAGAGGACTATGAGCCTGATGAGGGGACTTTGATCCCGAAAGCTTGCAGAAAAGGACAATTTTCTTGCGATTTCCCAGTTGGTCTAATAAAAGGTATCATTTTGGAACCAAGAGTTCTAGTTTTTTGTATGTCGTTTCGTCTCAGACCAAGGCAGCTACCCAGTACACCCCTGAATTAACAGAGGAGTTTTACAGCTGTGTTGAACAAGCATTTGCAGCATAAATGGTGCCAGCAGATAGGAGTCTAGAACATATACAGGCTCTCTAAGGGATCACTCGTCAACTGGGTATCCATATGAATAATAAGAATATCCACAGTCACCGCAGCCAGGCCCTAGGATGGAGGGTGTTTTCAGGATAAGGCTGAGATGGCCAAATAGGACAGTTGTCCTCTACTCCCAGTTCTGCCATTAACCTACTCTTTGACCCCAGCTGAGTCATTTCACCTCTCAGTGCCTCTCTGCTCTCCCTCGGTGTTAACTATTTATAATGTAAGCTCATCAGGACAGAGACTGCAGGTTTGTAGAGTGCCAAAACCAGGGTATAATACTGACTGCAGCCTTTCTGTGCTGCTGTATTACAAATAATGATACTAATAATAACTAAAGTCTAAGGCAGCATCCTCTTACAGCAGCAAAAAAAATAAAATAACATAGCCAAGCTAATCATCTCTAATTTCAGCCTCACTCATGTTCACATTTTAAATTCTTCTGAGCTTAAAACAAATAGTCCTGGGCAGAAATGGATAAAATCTAACACAAGCTACCAATGAGGCTGATGAACAGCTGTATTTCATACCCTCCCCATCTTATTTACTCAGCAAACAGCAAAAGGTTTGTTTTGGTTTTTATAGTGAAAAATCAAATGAAAGGACATCGCTCATGGGAGACCAACTTCAACTGAACATTTTTCCTGCCCAGGCAAAGAGGAATGTTGCTTACATTACACTGGGAGGCATTTGTCAGTGTTATTGTTATTGACACCAATTAGTCCTTTATTACATTTTCTGAGATTCATTATGTGCAGTAATTAATGTACCAGGCTAACGCATTCAAATCAGCATCTGTTTTGCATTTATTTATGAGGTGTATTAAAGAAATTACTGAAATACTGAAAACGTGTAGCAGAGGTGCAGGTTCTCCAGAAACAAATGTGTGTACTTTATTTCACCAAGTTAACATGAAAAATAAGACACATTAAGAGCAGTTCAGCCATATCACATGGAGATGTAATTAATGAACTAACACACCCTTTGGGATGTGTTACATATCCTTTGTTCCTCTGGAAAAATTCTAAAGACAGCCATATGCAGGTTTTTATTTTTGAAGCCTCCTAAAGAAAACTCTCAAACTCTGAGAAAACACATACACGTGTTTAACTTGAAGCACACGAGTACCTTCATTGACCCAGATAAGATCTTTCAGAAGCTAAACATAAAACATATCTGCCAAATTGGCATTTATATGGGTAATGGGAAAAATCAAGTTTTACATGAGTTATGCTACTTAGAATCTTGTACTTAGGTAAATTACCAAAAAGGTTCACAACTCTATAAAGAAGACCTAGGGATTCCTTTTCAGGTAGACTTATGGCTGTTTTATACTACTGGCAGTGCTGCAGGACCTTTAATTTAGGCTGAAAATCAGTCCCTTCCCTGTAACTACATACCATAGGTTTTCAGAGTGATGTCTATTGGATCCTTTTGCTTCAATTCCTATTAAGAGTTTTTACTTCGTAAGGGAAGAGAGGCAGCACAGTCCAGTAGACAATGAACAGGGCTGGGAGTCTGGATTCAGGAACAGCAAGACTCTAGACACCCTAACGTATCATCTCAGCAGCAGTAAAGTGATCACAACAAGAACATGGCCAATCAGTCTTCAAGAAAAGTTCCCATCGTCACCTTGAAAGCAGCATCTTATCCTTCTTCAAAACCCCTATCCAACAGATGGTTTCTTGTAACATGCCTGCAAGGCCACTAAATCCCTTACCAAGCTGGGGAGTAAATTTCTGGTGTTCTGGACCCCTGATAGAAGACATCCTGCCAGCTACCCTCTTCTCTTTCATATGGGGACCCAACTTGAGCATCCTGACTGAAATGTGGCAGAAGATTAAAAGGACAGAAGTGATCTCTCAGGTTAGGTGGTTGATTATAGATCATAATCTGTACTTCATACTCCACCCCATGCAGTGTTCACTGCAGATCTGCTCTGAAGTCTAGGGCACTTTGACCATAATGCATTTTTCTTGAAACTATAACCCTTACTATTTAACACACTGCCAAACTCATAGGGAGTAAGAGGAGTGAATTGAAAAAAGCAGATAATATAGGTCCATGCAAGGAATGCCACAACCTGGAGCAGTGAGATCAGAACCTTAGCTTTTCTTTTAAAATAGTTGTTTCTCATTCTGGTGGTTGCAAAGAAAACTGAAAGAGTATAATCAATATGTGCCTAAGTCAAAAGACCTGTCACAGTAGCAAAACATGAACTACCCCATTTCTATCAACTCTCAGTCTTCCTGACAAGCCAGGGATGTTGCAGTGTAGCCACAGGGACTGTGCATCAGGCCCCTATATTTTAGCTTTGAGCAGTACCAGCCCCCAAATTGCCTACTGTAAGATGCTAATGTGATCTGAAATCATTTTTAATACAGACATTTTCTCTTGCTTTTGAAGCCTAAGAAACTACAAAATCCCTGTCCATCAATCGGCAGCTCTCTTACTGCTATTCCTCATCCAGTTTTCTTTCAGCATTGGTCTTATGCACAATCCGTATATTTTCAAGGATGACTAAGTGCTTTTTAATGCTCTTCATGAATAAAGCATCAATGCTTATTGGAATTAAGAGTATTCAAAAAGCACTGACACTTTAATTGTGCGTAGTTTTTAAAGGCGCTTAATTACAACTCAGAAATATGCACGATAACAGAGGAACCATTCATACTGTATATTAAAAAGACTACATTCCACACAAACTGTCCCAATATGTTCAGAGAAGAACCACCATATTTAAGGCAGGATTGTCTTAGAGGAGGAAAAAATGTTAAGTATCCATTTGTTCTATCTTCTATGTAACTTGTCCTGAGACACTGATTCTCTTCTGTTATGTGCATGGAAAACCAGAAGTCTCCATCTAGTGCTGGGCTTGGCCTATGCTTCCTGCTAGCTGTTTGAGGGTAGCTGGCTTTCTGCTCTCCTCTGTGCAAGCAGCAATTGTTTCTAGTAACAATGGACAATGGGGCAAGTGGAACATTACCAATGTAGTCACCCCTCCTGCTAAGAGGAAGTCTTGTAGCCAAGGAAAAGGCAGAGGAGTCAGGAGAGAAGTTCTTTCCAAACTCTGCCACATATTCCCTGAACATCACTTCAATCAGCCTGTGTCTCAGTTTCTTAATTGTAAAATCACATTCATGTCTGTGGGGTGCTCAGATGCCACACTCAACAGACTCCTATTGATATCTTGTTAAGATAAGGAATGGTCCAAGCTTACAAGTTATCACATCGCTCCAGGCCCAGAGGAAGCTTCAACAGGGCGGCTCCTGCCTCAATGCATGGGCCTCTGGCTCCAGCTCCCAGCTGCCTTCCACCCACTCAGCTGCCCAAGATTAGACAAGATTTTGAATGCAAGACATTTTTCATTAGGTCTGTAACATCCAAAAGGATGTTACATTCACCCTCTCCTAGCACAGCTGGATCTGCTCTCACAGTAGCCGCAAGCTCTTAAAGGTTTGCTTCTGGGAGCTTTGCTGATTTTTCCTGGACCAAACCCAGCTTACAACTAAAAGAGTGAAGCTGCTAAACATACATGTTTGCAGTATACTGAATGTGACAGAAGACATGGGATCACAATATCAGTGTCGTGGGTGCCGGAGCTTAGGACCTGCTTGTGATCTCTGTGCTGGGCTCCCCAAGAGCCCCCATCTCCCATGGGGCTGTGCACCTACTCCTGACTGAGCTGTGCAGGATCGCAATATCAATGCCAAGTGCAAGATATTATCTGCAAAACAATATGCTAGAGCTTTGAGAACTCTATAGAGACATGAATAAGCATTTGGAGAGGAGAATTCGGTTATTTTTTTGTTTCTACAGTGGAAGCAGGTATGCATGCCATCAGGCATCTATTAAAAATACAACAAGAAGCAAAGCTGGGTGTTCAGTCTGCATTTGGGAACTTTTGCCATTACTCACTCACTTTAGATTTTCACATTACAAATCTATTAGCTCCTTTAATCAACTACCTCATTGTTCATACACCAGAGATAGCCTTCCCGGATGCATGGCTGACTAAATGGCTGATTGGCAATTCCTATACTATTCAAGCGGAGACAATATCCAGTACAATGCACAAACATTCTGCTCCACTGTAGATTTCATAGCTTTTTAAGTGAAACAAGACCTAATGGCAGACATTTTTCTGGTGTTTATGACCACACATGTGGCATTAAAGTGGTGATGGGCTTAAATGGCTGTGTTCAGTCCACATCTGGAGCACACCTTCTCAAAAGTCAGAGGTTTCTGGGTATGGAATTTGCTTCACAATAATAAGTTCAAACATGCCCAAGTAATTCCATTTTCAGATTAAACTTAGACCCTTTGGGCCAGATTTACAAAATGTGGTCATGACTCTAAAGATCAAATTTACAAAAGGTACCTAAGGCAGTTAGGTTCCTAATTCACACTGGAGTTAATGGGGATTCAGTATCAAACCTGCTTAGACCCTTAAAAAAATCACAACAGGCTCCTATTTACATTTACCACATGTCCCAAATACCTAAATCCAAATGAAAGTCAGTAGAACTTGGGCTCCCAAGTCACTCATACACTTTTGAAAAAAAAATGTACTTATTTGCCATCTCTCTGGAAATGAAGATACAATTCCTTCCCCTTACATTAAAAAATACTTTTAAAAATGGGTCTGCTTCTCTAATTCATAGAATCATAGAAAGTTAGGATTGGAAGGGACCTCAGGAGACCATCTAGTCCAACCCCCTGCTCAAAGCAGGACCACTCCAACTAGATCATCCCAGCCAAGGCTTTGTTGAACCAGACCTTAAAAACCTTGAAGGATGGAGATTGCACCACCTCTCTAGGTAAACTGTTCCAGTAACTTGCCACCCTCCTAGTGAAAAAGTTTTTCCCAATATCCAACCTAAAACTCCCTTGCTGCAACTTGATTCAGATTCACTAACTCAAGAAATTCAAGGGGAATACTCATGTGAGCAAGTATTACTCAAAATGCACCAGAGTGGCAGAATACTACACAATGTATGTGCATATTTATACAGTGAGAGACCACTCAGAGTGAGTAAAGGTGCAGGAAGTGATCCTTCACTTTTTTACTCAGTCTTTATGCAAACGGATTTCCCTGTGAAGTTACGGTTTTGGCCCTAGGGCTGCATATAAATAATAAACCATTTTAAAATGTAATTAATTTTTGGAAAACACCAAAAGGGTTAAGGCTTCATTTAAGTCTATTAATTAACATTATTTTACTTGCCTGAGTAGACCCTTGCAAAATTTTCAGGAGTGCAATTTAATCACAAATCACAAGATAATTTGCTTGTAAATCTCTTAACTTGAGGGGAACATGACTGATCAAAGGTATAAAAGATTATTTGCTATGGCAGATGATTCTGATTTAGGAAACTGATATTTTCGTTTAAGAGTCCGTATGAAAAGATCTTGGAGTATTGAACCCTATCCCATATGAACTACTCCTGCAAGTCTGTATTGGCAAGATCAAGCCCAGTTTATCATCTTGTTTTGAAATAAAATGTAAATACACACAAGTGTAATCCCTTTGTCAGTCACATAGTCACTCCACTCTCACTTTGCTCTGCTCTATTGCATTTAAGAAGCTCTTCCTTCCTCCAGCGTGAGACCACACCTCTCTGACATTTATGAACATGGTCTCCCATTTCACCACATCTTTATGAAAAAGGGAAGCATTTGACCCACACTAGAGGGGGGAACTGAGGCACAGAGCATTCAAATGACTTGATTTGCATCACATAGGACACCCGTGGCTTAGCTGGAGATGACACTTTAAACTGTTTCCTCTTTGGGCTTGGTGTTCATCTCCCTGGGTGAAATCCCTGCCAGTATTTCTCAACACCAGTAGTAAAAGACAACCTGAGCATAATCATTGCCTACAGGTCTCACCGAAAAGCAATATAGGGCTAGATTTTTCAAAAGAGTTCACTACCAGATTTTTTAATGTTCAGCACCCACAATGGTAAAGGGAGCAGATTTTCAGAAGTGCCCCAATCCCAACTGAGGTCCCTAAAAAATGGCTCATTTTAGAAAAACAGACCTTCAAGTATTGTAGGATCCTTAATAATGCATCAGGCTAGATTTCCATGTCAATGCAGTATCCCATGCGATGACATCTTTTGACAATGCAGTCTGTGCTGAATAAGCTAAAAGGCAGATTACAAGGAAATACACAGATACAGAGATGGCAGCTCAACATAGTGAGACTTTGGTGCCTAAGAATAAAGATATGAGTCTAATGGGATTTATAATTCACCTCAATGCGTTCAGGGCCTAAGTCCCCTTCAGGTGTCTAGCCTGAGAGCTTAACCATGTACACTATGTTATAGTAAAGCAAGATAGAACACCACTGTGTTTTCTGTCCTTACCATGTGTGCATCAAAGTACAAACAGTAAAATGCAAAAAGTCAGAACAGGGATTTGTGGTATAATATGGCTTGCAAATATGAAGCAGAAATAGTAACAACTTTTGTTCGATTCCAGCAATCTTCCATTGTTACCATACCATTCACTTCCTATGATTCCCTGCTTAGGCTACTAAGAAGATGGTTTCATGAACTGTAAGAATAGAAAGTTCAATTTTTAAGTGTTAAACTAGGCTATAAATATCTTTAACTAACTGGGACCTCCAGAAGTAAACACAATGTATAAAAGAAAAAAACAAAGGAAACCACCCTCAAACCTTAAACTTTCCACATCATATAACAAGACAGCAGGCTCCATCATTAATTAATCAGTTTATCTGCCCTTTTAACAGTATCTACACAAATGTCATAATTTTATCAGCAATTTTGCAGCTGCTGCGTTTTGATATCAGCCGTTATTCTGTACCAACAGTATTTCCATTTGAGTGTACAAGAAAGTATCCTTTGCCAGTGTCAGGAGTAGCCTAAGTTTTGAACATGCTGAGACCTATTATGTATTATTTGCAACTTATGAGCCCAGGTCCCAGACACTGACACCCCTGCCCTCAGATAGATGCTATACAGACATCTCTTCCCCGAGTCACAGCTTGCCTGTAGGGCAGAGCAGCTCTGTGCTGTTCCTTGCTAAGACCTTGTGGTAATTCCATGGTCTAACCTTTAGGACATCCAGTTGTTCTTAGATACCACATTGCATTCTCGACCTATTTTCTCAAATACTTTTCTTCCTGCTTCTGGCATAATAGTCATGTTCACTTGCATTTAATTTCTG
>NW_005842808.1:681269-688458 GCF_000455745.1 Alligator sinensis | reverse complement strand
CCTGCTGACTCTTTTTATCTGCATGTAAAAAGCTGGAATTTGATAAAAGCTTAGATACACACTCATATAAGTGATAGAAAATTATTCTTGCAAAAGTGGAAGATAAAATGCACTCAGAAGCTACCCAAAAGGAACAGAACATTAACAGGGATACACTGGCGCATCCACCTCCCACTGAGTATACTCTCACATTCATTTTACCACGCTGCAACTTCACTGACTTAAATTACGTTGCTACTGATTTTCACCAGTCAGTGAGAAAAGGCACACACACAGGGAGAAAAAAAACTTTTTTGATGGTTCTTGAATTTCTTAAAAGGGAAGGAAATGAAGATCAGGACACCTGGGTTTTTTGCCTTTTCCTACTACTGATCCAAAGAATAAACACAAACAGGTCACACACGTTCTTTCCACCTTGGTATCTCCACCACCATTACCTGTCTATACAGTGGCATGCCATTATTATTTGATCTGAAATAAATACTTTGGATCTAATTCTGTGCCTCTTCTCACTAAGGTAAGAAAGTAACTCCAGTGAAAATGAAGGAGGCACACTGCTGTAAAAGTAATGCCAATGAAAGGAGAATCAAGTGCATTGGATACTTAATATAGTATATTTCATTAGACGAACTAAATAGTTGGAAAAGCTGGTTTTTGCAAGCTTTTGGGCACAAACACCTTTCTTCAGGCATAGGGACAGTCTGCTGTTTTGTGTTCTCCTGGGGGGAATAGAAGCCAATATGCAAAACGCAGGTCTGTGAAAATACAAATGCAGGGCAGGAAGGATCAGAGGTGATGGGAGACAATAGGTGTGAGATAGATAAGAGTGGGGGGCGGGGGCGGAAGGGATTTCATAGATTTCATAGACATCAGGGCTGGAAGGGACCTCGGAAGATCATGGAGTCCAGTCCCCTGCCCAAAGGGCAGGAAGTCAGCTGGGGTCATAGGATCCCAGCAAGATTAGCATCCAGTTTCATCTTGAAGGTGTTCAATGAAGGGGCTTGAACCACCTCCGGTGGCAGGCTGTTCCAGACCTTGGGGGCTCGGACAGTAAAGAAGTTCTTCCTTATGTCCAGCCTGAAACGATCTTGAAGTAGTTTGTGACCATTCAACCTCGTCATCCCTTGGGGCGCTCTGGTGAACAAACGTTCCCCCAGATGCTGGTGGTCACCCCTGATAAACTTGTAGGTGGCCATCAGATCACCCCTGAGCCTGCGCTTTTCCAGGCTAAAGAGCCCCAGGGCTCTCAGCCTGTCATCGTAGGGTCTGCTTCCCTGACCTCTGATCATGCGCGTGGCTCTTCTCTGGACTCTCTCAAGCTTCTCCACATCCTCTTTGAATTGTGGAGCCCAAAACTGGACACAGTACTCCAGCTGCGGCCTCACTAAGGCCGAGTACAGGGGGAGAATGACGTCCCGGGATTTGCTTGAGAACCATCTATGGATGCAAGCCAGCGTTTTGGTCGCTTTACTAGCCGCCGCATCGCATTGCAGGCTCATGTTCATCTTGTGGTCAAAGATGACCCCCAAGTCTCTTTCTTCCATAGTGCTAGCCAACATAGCACTGCTGAGCCTATAAGGATGCGGTGGGTTTTTTTCCCCCCAAGGTGGAGAACCTTGCATTTATCGGCGTTGAACACCATCAGATTCTCGTCTGCCCACTTGCTGAGCCTGTCCAGGTCAGCCTGGATAACCTGCCTGTCTTCTGGTGTGGATGCTTTGCCCCAGAGGTTGGTGTCATCGGCGAAGCGAACTTGGCCAGTCCGCTTCTGACTCCAGTGTCCACATCATTAATGAAGATGTTGAACAGTATGGGTCCAAGGACAGAGCCTTGGGGGACCCCACTGGTCACAGGACACCACGATGAGTGACTTCCATCGATTACTACCCTCTGGGTCCGACCCCGGAGCCAATTTTCCAGCCAGTGGATCGTGAAGGACCCAAGGCGGACCCAAGGCGCCAAGGGATGTTGACCTGATGATAAGAATGTAGCTAGTAAAATATAGATAGGTTACCTGGGGTTATTGGATGGAATTAGGAGGGTATTGCCGGAAAGGTGGTCTATGTTTTTAAGTTTTTGTAGAAAGTCTGTTGTATCTTTGACAAAACTCGCTCTTTGGGTGACAAGAGGATGGACTGAATGAAACCTGGTATTTCCTCAGTTCCAGGGTTGGATATTACAGGTCTGCCATGGTTCCTTTGTTTGTAGATTTTAAGGAACATGTAAAAAGAAATATGAAACTGGCAAGAAATGTAAAATAACGTAAAAAGTGTAAAACCTGCCAACACATCTCCTTCTCCACCACTCCCACACTAACTACATCCCACAACAGAACCATCACCATTCCTGGATCTTACAGCTGCACCTCCAAAAATGTAATACATCTCATTCAGTGCACTAAATACCCTGATGGAAAATATGTAGGAGAAACCAAACAACAACTGTGCACCAGAATGAATGCACGCCAAAAAAGCTGCTGCCACTCTGAAATGAGGTGGCCCTACTGCAGGTGCAGATTGTCTTCTAATAGTGCGAGAGTCTCTCCCCAAGATTTTCACTTCATAAGAGCTTGACTTTTTCCTGATATGCAACAGGAATATATTTAGAATCTCAAAAAGTTTTGAGGGAAAGCAAAGAAAGAAGGATGGAGCAAGAGTAAATACATTCAAGATTCTGATTATCAGACTCATATAAGTAGCTAAGAGAGATAAAATAGATCTATGCCGATTCAGACAAGACGGAGATCCAGCCCAGTGTCAGACAGTTTAACCTGAGGTGCTAAAACATGCAAAGCCAGGATAAACCCTTTTTGCCTAGTGACGCAGTGCTATTAAATGCAATTACAGATCCCCCTCTCCCCTCCTCCCCACTTTTATTTTTTACATTAAAAGCTTGAAGGAAAAAATTGATTGTACTGCTAAGGTTTGCTTTCCTATTGCTAGCTCTGTGTGATCCCAGATTAGATGTTCATTTTAATTACATAACCCTATTGTTCTGCACTGACAATTTACAATCTGGATACCAAAGAACAGTGCACCATAGTAATAGGCCCTGAAAACTCACAGCAGCATGTAAACTTAGAAACAGCTATATAACTGCTAAGGATTAGTACTATTATTTTACCTAGGACAGACAGTTAGAAAAAGCATATTCCACTGGTATATTTCTTAATTACAATGAGACCAGCATACCAGAACTTGGTGCTCAGTACAATTCCCATTAAAGTCAATGTCATTTGATACAGCTTCATCAACTCTGCTATTATTCTGTAGCACCTATGAGCCCCAGTTATGAACCAGGACTTCATTGTGCCTGGCTCAGCACTCTTACTGCTCGCATTATTTATGTGCATTGCTCCCTCTGAAACAATGTCTAGGGCCTTTGCTTCAATTGTGTTCTCAACTTTCATTTCTTTTTGTAACTCCTGTCCAACTGGGGTTAACCTGAAGAATCTGTTACCATTGCTCTCTCTCACCCGTTTTCCAACAGAGATTAGAAACCTGTTGCACTAGGAACTGTGCACACATTATGCTGGCCACAATCCCTACCCCTGGAGAAGGTGCAACATAACTAGACAAGAAAAGCCCAAGGTGGGAAAAAAGGAAGCAATGATATCTCCATTTTGCAGAAGAGAAACAGAGGTCCAGAGAGATTAACTGACCAAAGTGAAGGACCAGGGACTGGACCCAAATACTCAGAGTCCCAGTACAGTGCTAGAGCCCTAATGCAACTCCTATTAAAGTAGGTGGGAATCCCAACTCAGTCTTGCACTGGTCCTCAAAAAGCACGATTCATGTAGAAGTTACAACTCATTTCCCTCTACCTCCTCCCATTTCAGATCCTTCAGCATCTGCTTCCTTTACCTAAAGGGAAGACCTCACCTATATATTTAGATTTTATTCCTAAAGTTGCACTTGTCATCTTCTAAGGCAAATGCCCCAGACTCCTTGACAAAACCTATTGTTGAGGCATCACTGGTGTGTGTAAATAAAAACAACAGTCAGCTTGCCAGTCTCCTCCTACCAGGCACAGAAGTAAACTCTCCTCCCCTGTTTTGATTTGACTTCATAATTTAATGATTGATGTTTGGGTATAATTATGTATATTAAAAAAAAAAAAGAAACTTATATTCCCATCTGCTACTTTTTGTCCTACTGACATCTGTTCATGTTTTAAGCTATGACGTGTAGTCATAGAATTATTAACACAGTCTACTGTGCTGCACATCTTTTCATTTCCACCCCACTGAAGAGTCCAATCTTAATTTCTTATTTTGCAGGGTGACTAGTAACCCACTCTGTTCTAATACATATATTTATTAGACCTGTGCGAAGTGGCTAGTATTCACTTCAGATTCAGCCAATTCAGGGGACAGTGATTCAATTTGGTGCTTCGCATCACTATCTCGAATCAATTCGGTCAAATCTGCTGCCGCCAAATCAAATGAATCTCAGAATCCCACAGTCCCATCCCCGCAATGGCTACCTTGCCAGGCCCAGCTCCCGGCTCTTTGAAAAAAAAAAAAAAAAAAGCCCCAACTCACCAGGTGCTGCCGGGCAGGGGGAGAGCCCCGCTGCCCCCCACTGCCCCATGCTGCATGGGGGGCTCTGCACAAGCCCCTGCCCCCGCCATGCCAGCCCCAAACTCCATGGCTGCCCCGCCCTTCCCAGCTCCAGCCCTTTAAGGAAAAAAAAATACCAAAAAAACCCGAGCTCACCAGTTCCTGCCCAGCAGGGGATGATCCCCACTGCTCCCCACAGCCCAGCACCATATAGCGGGCTCTTCCATGAGCCCCCCGAAGCCCCAAGGCAGGAGCTGGTGAGTCCAGGGGTTTTGGGTTTGTTTTTTTTTCTTAAAGGGTCAGTGCTGGGGCAGGTGGGGCAGCACTGGGACTGAGGGGAAGAGGGGGGGTCAGGGGGCACATGGCAGAGCCCCCCACGTAGTGTGGGGCAGCGGGGATTGCCCCCTGCCTGCCATGACCCAGTGAGTGGGGGCTTTTTCTAAAGCACCAGGAGCTAGGCCAGGCGGGGCGGCGTCCCCCTCATGGTCCCCTCCCCCCTCCTCTAGTCCCCACTCCCCTGCCCCTACTTACCAGCTCCATGTCCCGCTCCAGCTCCCTGCTGCAGTGGGCCAGGACTGTCCGAATCGTCAAAGCTCTCCCAATCTTTTCCAAAGATTCAGAGAGGTTCGAATCTATTCGGACCTTTATATTGGTCCCCTTCTTCGATTTGGATTGGGAGATTCAGACACCAAATCAGGCAAAATCTCCTCTGAATCAAATCAGTACCCAAAGCTTCGCAGAGCCCTAGTATTTATATGTATAGCTTTCCCTTCTTCACCAATCCCATGACCCAGTTTGGAAGTGTGAGTTTTTAACTGCATTACCCTGTGTTTAAATAGATTCTAGATTCCCATCCACATCCTTAATCTCAGTCTTTAGTCTTTAATATCTGCCCACCTAGGTTCTTTCATATTACTCCTTTTTTGTAGACTCCAATCAACTTACACGTATCAATATTGCTAATTTTCCCACAGGGATGGGAAATAATATTATGCCACAATTGTAAACAAAGAAACTTTGGCTTAAAAAAATGAAAGAAACACTCCAACCCCATTCATTTAAACAGGTATTGGATCAGGCCTAAATGACTGGCCCAAATTAGTAGAAGAGGTCTTTGGCATGACCTAAAATTAAACACAGGTTTGCTGAGACCCAGTAACGAGACAATCTTCCCTCTAAGAGGTGATTAACAGAGTACCTGTGTGAATATCCTCCTAGGCAGAGATGGCACTGTAGATAGTAACTCTATTTACACAAACACAAAAACAAATTTGCTCCTAGCTATTTTGATCTGTAAATCTGTTTGTTTTTTTTTTATTTGAGGTCAGTGTTGTCAAGAGAGACAAAACAGAATGATATATAGTGATAAGGGCTGAGCCTGCCGACAAAGTGATCGCCTTATGTTCGGTAGACGTCCTACTCAATGCCTAATGCAAAATTTTTCTCACGCTTGCTGATCTGTAGAGCCCAATCTGCTTAATTTATCAGAAAGAAGATTGAAAGATGTCTTGATTACAGTATATACAATACCTTCACAGGGATATATTGCTGGGTCCTAAAGAAGTATGTCATCTGGCACAGAAATACACTAGAAAAAATGGCTGCAAGTCGAAGTCAGGTGAATGAAATTTAGAAATAGGTCTCTTCGTTTGTCAAGCGAGGGTAATTAGCAACCTGAATAAATAGCCAAACAGTGTGTTACACTGTGTAGCTCAGGATGTCTTTAGTTCTAGAAGATCTGCTTTAATTGAACACAAGTTGTTCATTTCAATACAGAGGTAATCAGATAAAATTCTTTGACATGTATTATACAACAGAACAGGCTGAAATTATTGGTTCTTTCTGGCCTTAAAAGTGACAAAACTAAGAATACCACAAAGATATCTCCAGCCAGAATTTTAGAGGAAGGAACTTTCTGAAGATATCTCAACAGTTCATGGTGTGGGACAGTCTGAGAGCAGAGAACTGACTCAGCATCTCCTAAGCCCCTGGATATCACACTAAGCCTTGGACCATTTTGGCATTATCTGATCTTGCCTAAAGCTTTCACCTATCACTAATAAACTGACAAGTGCCTCCAATGAGTATGCAGTGAGATAACATGTTTATGTTACGTTGACAGGGACCTCATAAGGAGGCAAGCAGATATTTGAAGTATGTAAGCCAGAAGTGGATCTAGGATTTTGAAAAGAGGGCTGCAACAAAGAATACACTGGCATGGAGGTGCAACTGGCAACAAAGCTCAGTGGCCAAGAGCTGACTGCACAGTCTAAGAGAGAAGCAACTGTACACTCAGCCCCAGACTCAAAGGCGTTTCCTGTTGCAAGGAGAAGAAAGCAAGCAAGGAGGGAAAAATGAGAAAAAGCGATGAAAACATTGTGGAAAAGTATCCTTCTTTTCATTAAAAACCACACAAACACAACTGAAAACAAAACAAAGTCACACTTTTTCAACCAGCTCCAACAGGAAGTTAAAATGGCAGGCACTAACCACCAGAAAATATGACAATATACTTCCCATCCCTATAGTATCAGAGCCCTTTCTACATAAAAATTAATGCCAAGAGTAGAGTCCCTAGTGGATAAAAAGCCAAAAAGGCATCTATACACATGCTTGAGGGGCGGGGGG
>NW_005842808.1:670383-681238 GCF_000455745.1 Alligator sinensis | reverse complement strand
GTGTCGGTGGCTCGCCCGAGGGTGGGGGGGCACTTTAATTAAAGCAGCTCTCAGAGCTGTTCTAACTAAAGTACCTACAGCATCACATGTATTTAGTTCAATTACGTTTACTTAAAGTGTTCCTGCTGCCATTTTGAAGTATGGGGACACTGAATAGACATGACACAGAGGCTGCTGGAGCATGCTAATTAGCACACTCCAGTAGACTCGATTAATTGAGCCTGGTCTGATGAGTGGCAATTAGCACACATTGGAGTAGACATCCGGCATGTGTATAGGTGCCCAAAAAATATGCTTAACCTCTCCTCCTCCAGATTTAGTGAAATATTTTAAGCACTGTAGTCAATTTTCAAAACTGCCATTCCACTTCCATTAAGATGTAAAAGATTTTTTTAAAGAATATTATCTCTGAAATAATTTACAATCAACAGATACAGGAATTTAAATAGCACAATTTTCCGTAAATTATTTAAAAAAATAAATACATCTCCCCCAAAGTTTTACCCTAGTTTCCATGCCTGTAATTCTTCTGGGTAAACAGATGCTCGCAGTGTTAATTACCCTTGTGTTCATTCCCAGTGGTTAACTATTAAAAAAAAAGAAAGAAAGAAAAAAGTGTCACTTTAAAAACCCCACTCTGTCAAGTACATATGGGGGAAACATGTCATTGCAAGCTTACTGAAAAATGACTTTGAAAATAATCACTATTTAAAAATAAATGCAATTTCTTCTGAAATGAATCTTTATTCATAATCACACCATCCCTTTGGACAATCCTTTATCCATTTCCTTCATTATTAGATGGCACTTGGAGACAATTAAGATGCAGAATACCCTAGATGTGCATTTCAATTAGCAATCCATCAGGCTTGGTAAATTGAATCAAGGGGAAAGCAGATGTTTAAAACACCTATAAATACAGAACAAGGGATCAGGCTTTGATCCTGAGAGAGATAGAGATTGAAAATGATAAAGTGCTAAATAGCTCCTGGCTGGCAACATATGTGAAATGAACTTTTTTTGTTTGTTTGTTTTAAGTTTAGGTTTGCTAACTTGGAGCACATTTACATGTTGAGCAAATGCTATCTGGGGCAAATCCACTCCTGGGCTAGCACAAGGTCCGTGCACCACGTGTGTCCCTTGCAGATTTTGAGATAGGACTTAAGCAAGCCAGAAGTGGCACACAGACCTCTTCAGCAATACTCAACCAGAGCAAAATCCTGAGAGTCACTAAGCTCTTATGATCCAACTGGCTCCAACTAGAGCTGTAGGTGCTGAGCATCTTAAGTATTTTAGGTCAAATCCTCGGCTGGCATCAACTCGCATGTTCTTATTGTTCTTGTTTATTAGAGTCACAGTGCCTAAGACCAGCTGGAGTCAGTGGATCTAAGCTGATTTACACAAAGCAGATATGGCTTTGAATGTCTAGAATTTATTCCAAGATTGTCTTATCTTATCAAGTTTTCCATTTCTTTCTTTTTTTTTTTTGGTAGTTCACATTAAAATGACTTTAAATTGAATTAGCAGAATCTGATTAAAAAATACTTGCATACAGCCTAAGTTCAAGGATATGATCTAAAACTATATCCTAGATCTCTTAAATTATACAAGGGGCTCAGTGACAGAGCAGTTAAGGCAGCTCAATACTGGTCCAGAGGCATGAGTCCAAGCATCATTCTGGACTCACAAAGGCAGCCCCCAGGTCGACCCAGATGTAAATGGGTACCTGGTCATTTGGGCTGGGCAAGATGTGATGTCAGTCACAATACTCGCTTGTGTGTCCTAGTGACATAAATTGGTGTGTTTTTTTTCTGAGCTAACTCAATGAGGTGCCTAGTCTTTCATCTATTTTCTACTTGAAAGGAAGACAAAAACAAAACCCAGGGGAACCCTACCATCTCTCAAGTCCCCTGTTCAAGATGAAGTTTCTTTTCTACTTGGGAGAAATTTTACAATCTTTGAATTTTCCTTTTCTTGAAGAAGGGCATCTGGGCCCAAAAGCTTGCAAAAAAAAATTTTTGCAACAATTTAGTTGGTCTAATAAAAGATATCATCTCACCCCAAGAGTTTTGTCTGCCTAAAAACAAAACCACACATTCAATCCTCTTTCTCGGTATAGTGGCAGGCAATGCTAACTAATAGTCGGAGAACTGGTGTGGAACCCTGGATATCTGGGTTATATTCTCAAATGGATTATAATCACATTATAATGGGATATTTGGGTTAAAATCTCAGTTCCTGAACTAACACATCCTGACACACTGCAAAGTGTCCCTACAGCTGCATTTTACATGTAAAAAGTACATTCACTTTATCTATACACAGTCTTGGTGTTCAATGGGTTACTTCACATTTTTAGTGAAGTAGCAGAAAGATGTGTGCCAAAATAAAAAAGTCTTTCCCCTCCATATGTTTACATCACTGTTACAGCTTCCTTGCTGGGTTCATCAGAGGGAGAAATCTATACCACACACAGCTGCCAAAGCCTGACCTGGCACACATGCAGGAGCCAAACTGAGTGGCTGCTGCCATGAGATAACATTAAAAAGGGATCACTTCACCTGTGCCAAATGGGATTGATTTCTGTAGTGTATATGGGAGATGAGACATGATCTCTGGTGCTGTGTAAGAAGAAAGAAGGAACACACAGAAAAGAGGAGATCAAGATGGAGATAAAATAAAATAATACAAAGCACTTATTCGTATTACCATAGCACTGTCAAGACCTACTTGAGATGGAGTGCTGTTCAGACACACAGGAAATGACAGTCCTGGCCCCAAAGAGATTACAGTGTTAGTAGACCAGTCAAACTAAGTATCACCATCCTTATTTTACATGCGAGGCACAGTAAGGTTAAGGATATAGGGGCAGTGTATGGAAGGGCTAAGAACTGAAGCCAGATCTCCTGCGTCTCAATGCAGCCTTCTGCCTACATAGCCTTCCTTCTTCCCAACCATCCAGGAGTGCGCATCCAATATCCCTGAAACATGGAAGATTTAACATATCAAAGATAAAAGGAAAGGAGCCCAAGACACATGCAAGCACTGGCTCGAAACTTCTGTTTCATGAAGAGGCAGAAAAGACATTTTTCCTAGACTGCCTGTGAGCTGCTCTCACCGCTGAGCAATAAAAACTCTCATCTAGTCCCTGGCAGTGCTGCCCTCACCACTGCAAGAAGTGGAATGCTCCCTCTCCCCAGGGACTATTATTTTGGTACATATTATATGGAAACGGAAACATAGGGAGGCAAAGTAATAGAAAACAACATGAGATCAACAATGTGATGCTCACACAAAATTCTTCCTTTGTTAACAGAAAATCATCCCCACGTGCCCCTTGCCAGATCAGCTCTTGGTCAGATTTTCTAGCAGTGCTCAGAACCCAAAGACCTGAGCTCTTCCAAAAATCTGTTTTCCCCTTTTCTGATACATAATGGGAGCTGAGCTCTCCGGAAACCTGCACTGAATGCTAGAGGTCACAGATGAGGAAGTCTGGGCTGTAACTCTAGTAGATAGGGGGCCGGTGCCCCACCCAGACTCTGGAGGGGAATCCGAAGAACCCCCCTCCAGAGGAGCTGAAGACCCTGCGCCAGCTGCCCCAGGTGAGAGTGGGGTGGGCTCCAGAGTGCCAGATCCAGAGTGGGCAAAGGCATTGGGAAAAGCCCTGAAGGAGGCACTCCAGCCATCACCTGAGTCAGTTGCCTACAAGAGGCTCTGCATATTTTCAGGTAAGGACCCACTCCTCCCAGGGGAAGAGACTTTTGAGGCTTGGCATTCCCATGTGACAGAGACTTTGGCCTCGTGGGCAGTCTCAGAAGAGGAGAAGCAGAGGCGGCTGCTGGAGAGTCTCTGAGATCCAGCTTTTAAAGTGGTTCGAATGATTAAGCAGGAAAACTGCAACATTTCCGTTCTCCAATGTCTCGAACTTCTGTCTAGTGTCTTTGGAAAATCAGTGCAAGCTGAGGCTTTGTTCCTGGAATTTAATAAGACATACCAACAAAAAGGGGAAACAGCCTCAGCTTACATCCTGCGATTAGAGAGAGTGTTACAGCAGCTAGTGGCCCAAGGAGGACTCACTCGGGAGATGGCTGGCAAAGCTTGCTTGCAGCAACTCCGGGTAGGAATACTTTATGATGAGCAACTGGTAAGGGAGCTCAACCTCAATGGGAGGAGAGAGAATCCCCCAACATTTGGGCAGTTGCTTCGGGAAATCAGGGAGGCTGAAAGCCTACAAGCTGTAAAGGCCTCCATCAAAGCAGTAACCCCAGCGCCAGCCCAGGGATTGGCCGTGGCTCCGTGCCCACCACAAGCATTGGTTGTTGAGATGCCGATGGTGACTGACAACGATGCCCCACAGCCACTGGCCGTGCTGCACCAGCAAGCCCAGGTGACATGGGGAAATCAGCCCAGGGCCTCCCAAGGCTCACCGGCTATCAGGTCACAATGGCCTCGCTGGCCCAAGGGGAGAGGAAAATTTTGTTACCGGTGCGGGGAAGATGGACATTTCAAGCGCCAGTGTACAAGTCAGGGAAACCTGCCCCTGGTATGGCAGCAACTGCAGGCAACAAGGGAGGAGCCGGGAAACGGTGGCAAGACCCAGGGAAGGAGCCAACCTGAGTCTCAGCTCCCTCAGGCTCTGACAGTCCGGGAATCCCAGCTCAGTTTCCACCAGGACTAGTGGGACCTAGGGCAGAGGTCCCTGTGGTGATAGAGGGATGGAAGTGTATTGCTGTGTTAGACAGTGGGTCACAAGTAACTATCCTATTCCAGTCCTTCTATGACAAGTTTTTGAAGCATTTACCACTGCAACCACTAACTGGGCTGGGGCTATGTGGCTTAAGCCAAGAGGTCTACCCGTACAGTGGGTATGTTACTGCCCAGCTAGAGTTCCCTAAGGAAGTGGCCGGGGTATGCAAGTCTGTGGCTGTTGCTGCGCTTGTGTGCCCAGATCCTAAGTGGATGCGGGGGGCCAATATAATTGTCGGAACTAATTCCAGTCTGTTCCAGGTGCTAGCACGATATTGTCAGCAAAAGGCCGGGAAGCAGTACTTAAAAGCTTTGCCCATGCATGCCCTTTGCACTGGAGTATATCAGCGGATTGAGACCTCGGCCGGCCCTGAAACTGACCTCAGGCTGGGAGCTTTGTATTATGCAGGCGAGACTCCCAAAAAGGTGCCTGCACAAGGCAGCAAGTTTTTACTCACTGCCCCTAAGGGCATTGCCCAGACCCATCACAAGAAGCTGGCTGTGGTAGAGCCACCTAAGAACTCTGGACCCTTAAGGCAGATGCTGGTTCCCAGTGGGGTAGTCAATATTGGAGGGCAAGCTCCATCTTCAGTGACTGTAGTAGTAGTGAACCCCACAGGAAAAGACATCACAGTGAAGCCAGGACAATGTGTAGCTGAACTGGTTGAAGCAGAGGTAGCTGTGTCACCTACACAGTCTTCGCAAACCCAGATTGTGGACCCTGCAAAGTGCAATTTTGGGAGCTCCCCAGTGCCAGCCGCTTGGAAGACCCGACTGCAGGAAAAGCTAAGTGCTCGAGGAAACATATTCTCTTGTGCATGAGTGGGATGTTGGGCTGGCTAAAGGAGTGGAGCATTCTATTTGGCTTCAAGACACCTGACTGTTTCAGAAGCGTTCCCAACGAATCGCCCTTTCAGAGATGGAGGGTGTGAGGCGGCACCTCCGGGAACTTTTGGACCATGGTATCATATCCGACACACGTAGCCCATACGCCTCCCCCAATTGTGGTAGTGCGAAAAAAATCTGGCAAAATTCGGATGTGCATTGATTATCGAACCCTCAACAGCCGCACTACGGTGGACCAATACACCATTCCCCGAGTGCAAGATGCCCTTGATTGTTTGTTGGGAAGCCAGTGGTTCTCGGTGCTTGATCTGCGAAGCGGTTATTACCAAATTCCACTGGCACAAGAGGATAAAGAAAAAACAGCTTTCATCTGCCCACTGGGGTTCTACCAATTCGAGCGAATGCCCCAGGGGATCTCCGGTGCCCCTGCTACATTTCAACGGTTAATGGAAAAGGTAGTGGGAGATATGAACATGACCCAAGTGCTGGTATACCTGGATGACCTCATAGTATTTGGGAAGACGCTAGAGGAGCACGAAGAGCGAATGTTGAAAGTCCTGGATCGATTGCAAGCTGCCGGGCTTAAGCTTGCCCTGGACAACTGCCAGTTTTTTTCATAGATTTAATAGACATTAGGGATGGAAGGGACCTCGGAAGTTCATCGAGTCCAGCCCCCTGCCCAAAGGGCAGGAAGTCAGCTGGGGTCACAGGATCCCAGCAAGATAAGCATACAGTTTGCTCTTGAAGGTGTTCAATGTAGGCGCTTGAACCGCTTCCAGTGGCAGGCTGTTCCAGACCTTGGGGGCTCGGACAGTAAAGAAATTCTTCCTTATGTCCAGCCTGAAACGGTCTTGTAGTAGTTTATGACCGTTCGACCTAGCCATCATCCCTTGGGGCGCTCTGGTGAACAAACATTCCCCCAGATACTGGTGGTCACCCCTGATAAACTTATAGGTGGCCATCAGATCACCCCTGAGCCTGCGCTTTTCCAGGCTAAAAAGCCCCAGGGCTCTCAGCCTGTCATCGTAGGGTCTGCTTCCCTGACCTCTGATCACACGCGTGGCTCTTCTCTGGACTCTCTCAAGCTTCTCCACATCCTTTTTGAATTGTGGAGCCCAAAACTGGACACAGTACTCCAGCTGCGGCCTCACTAAGGCTGAGTACAGGGGGAGAATGACGTCCCGGGATTTGCTTGAAGCATCTATGGATGCAAGCCAGCGTTTTGGTCGCTTTACGCTTTTACGTTTTTGCCGCGCCCCTCGCTAGTCATTTTTAATGACTAGCATTGTAGTACAGTGTAATGTTCCATCTCTGCCAGCTGATAACGTCTTGAAAATGGAGCTGGCTTCCTGAAAAAAGAGCTACTGTATCTTGGAAATTTCTGGATTTGACCCAGAGTCCCATCATTAATGTTGATTCCAGCTCGCTTCTGCTACATATCCCATAATTCTCCATTAAAAATTTCACAATGCAAAGGGCCTAGCAGTGGGACAAACGTCCGTGGGATACCAGCCCACAATGTCAAGCACTTAATATGGAGAAAGACCCCACCATGTGGAAGCAATGTTTGAACTGTGGTAGAAGGCACCTGGTTGAATGAACATAGCTACCTAGTACCTTCTAGCAGGCTACAGTTCCGTGTGAATTAATTGCCCCTGTTTAGCCCTCTGGCTAGTGCACCTGCTTCTGCTCTTGCTTATACCAATTTTACACTGGTTTAACATCTTTTTGTACCAATGTAAGATCATAAATAAGGAGGGTTTTAAACTAGGTTTGCTGGGGGATGGAGACCAAAGCCCTGAGGTAAGTGGGGAAGCAGGAGACTTGGAGGAAGAGCAATCAGGAGGGGGCAACAGGGGAGCTGTTCTCATACTTCCTGAGAAATCAGGGCAATTGACTAGTTACCCCTGTATATGAATGCAGAGCCTGGGAAACAAGCAGGAAGAATCGGAAGTCCTTGCACAGTCATGGAACCAGGACATGTTTGGAATAATAGAGACTTGGTGGGAGCTCGCATGACTGGAACAGTGTCATGGATGGGTACAAACTGTTCAGGAAAGACAGGCAGGGGAGAAGAGCCATATGATTGCTCAGAGCTCCAGTATGAAACTGGAGATGGGCCTGTTGACAGACTCTGGGTTAAGGTTAGAGGGAAGAGTAACAAGGGTGATGTCATGGTGGGGTCTGCTATAGACCACCAGAGCAGGAGGAAGTAGTGGATGAAGCACAAGTTTCCCAATCACAGGCTCTGGTTCTCATGGGGTATTTCAGTCACCATGACATCTGCTGGGAGGGCAACACAGCAGTGCACAGGCAACCCAGGAAGTTTTTGGAGAGCATTGGAGACAGCTTCCTGGTGCAAGTGCTGGAGCAGCCAACTAATGGCCATGCTCTTCTTGACCTGCTGCTCACAAACAGGGATGAATTGGTGGGGAATGTGTAACCAGTGGATGGCAACTTGGGCAGCATTGACCATATGATTGAATTCAAGATCCTGAGGAAAGGCAGGATGGAAAGCAGCAGGGTAAGGACCCTGGATTTCAGAAAAGCAGACTTTGACTCGCTGAGGGAACTCATTGACAGGATCCCCTGGGAAGCCAGTCTGAGGGGGAGAGAAGTCCAGGAGAGCTGGCTGTATTGTAAAGAAGCCTTACTGAGAATGCAACAACAAACCATCCTGAAGCGCAGGAAGACTAGCAAGTATGGCAGAAACCCAGCTTGGCTTAGTAGGGAACTCTTTAGTAAACTAAATCACAAAAAAGGAAGCTTATAAGAAGTGGAAACTTGGACAAATAACTAGGGAGGAGTATAAGAGCATTACTCAGACATGCAGGGATGAAGTCAGGATGGCCAAAGCGCAATTGGAGTTGCAGCTACCAAGGGACATGAAGGGTAACAAGAAGGGTTTCTGCAAGTATGTTGGTAGCAAGAGGAGGATCAGGGGAAGTGTGGGTCCCTTACTGAATGGGGGAGGCAACCTAGTTAACAGAGGATGCAGAAAAGGCTGATGTACTCAATGCCTTTTTCACCTCAGTCTTCACAGGCAAGGTCAGCTCCCAGACTACTGCACTGGGCAGCACAGTTTGGGGAGAAGGTGACCAGCCAACAGTTGTGAAAGAACAGGTTAGGGACTATTTAGAAAAACTGGACATATACAAGTCCATGGGGCCAGATGGGATGCACCTGAGGGTGCTGAGGGAGTTGGCTGATGAGACTGCAGAGCCACTGGCCATCATCTTTGAAACACCATGGCAATCAGGAGAGGTCCCAGATGATTGGAAAAGGGCAAACATAGTGCCCATATTTAAGAAAAGGAAAAAGGAGGATCCAGGGTACTAAAGACCAGTCAGCCTCACCTCAGCCCATGGAAAAATCACAGAGCAGATCCTCAAGGAATCCATCTCGAAGCACTTGGGGGAGAAGAAGGTGATTAGGAACAGTCAGCATGGATTCACCAAGGGCAAGTCATACCTGACCAACCTGATTGCTTTCTATGATAGATGACTGGCTCTGTGGATGCGGGGAGACCAGTAGATGTGGTATACCTTGATTTTAGCAAGGCATTTGATACGGTCTCCCACAATGTTCTCACAGGCAAGCTAAGGAAGTACGGGCTGGATGAATGCACTATAAGGTAGATAGAAAACTGGCTGGAGTATCGGGTTCAGAGGGTAGCAATTAATGGCTCGATGTTGGCAGCTGGTATCAAATGGAGTGCCACAGGGGTCAGTCCTGGGACTGGCTTTGTTCAATATCTTCATCAACGACCTGGAAGATGGCATAGGAAGTTTGCGGATGACAACCTCAGCAAGTTTGTGGATGACACCAAGCTGGCGGGGAGTAGTAGATACGCTGGAGGGTAGGGCTAGGATTCAGAGAGACTGAGACAAATTGGAGGACTGGGCCAAAAGAAATCTCATGAGGTTCAACAAGGACAAGTGCAAAGTCCTGCGCTTAGGATGGAACAATCCCATGTACCAGTACAGGCTGAGGGCTGACTGGCTGGGCAGCAGCTCTGCAGAAAAGGACCTGGGAGTTACAGTGGACAATAAACTGAATATGAGCCAAGAGCATGCCCTCATTGCAAAGAAGGGTAATGGCATACTGGGCTGCATTGGTAGGTGTGTTGCCACCAGGTCAAGAGAAGTGATTATTCCCTTCTATTCATCACTGGTGATGCCAGACGTCAGTCAAATACGTTGGACATATAGTGTCCCAGGAGGGAGTCAGCACAGACCCTGATAAGATCAATGCCGTGGCAACGTGGCCAAGGCCAAGGAACTCTCAGGAACGTAAGCGATTCTTGGGGTTTGCTGGGTACTATAGACGATTTGTCCAGAATGATGCCAGATTGGCAAAACCCCTAAACGACCTCACTCGAGGATATCAGGCAAAAAGGAGCCAGATCCAAAGTAAAGGAGCTCTGTCTAAGGCAAGAGCAGGCAGGCCCTTGGGTTTGCAGGACCCATTAGAGTCACTTGGGCCGTGATGGGATGAAAATTTTGAGCGGGCATTCAGAGCCCTCATCCGGAGTTTGACATGTGCCCCAGTATTAGTTTATGCAGACCCGCAATGGCCCTTTGTATTGCATATGGATGCCAGCCTTGAGGGGTTGGGGGCTGTGCCATACCAAGAGCACCAAGGAAAATTAAAACCCGTTGCTTTTGCCAGCCGAGATTTAGTCGACAGCGAAACTCGGTACCCGATGCATAAGCTAGAGTTCCTTGCGCTCAAGTGGGCGGTGACTGACAAATTCAAGGACTACCTGTCTGGGACCCAGTTTGAAGTTTGGACTGATAACAATCCACTGACCTATGTGCTAACAAGTGCCAAGCTGGATGCAACAGGGCACCGTTGGGTAGCAGCATTGGCCAATTACCGTTTCAGCTTACACTATAGAGCAGGGAGGAAAAACATAGATGCTGATGCTTTATCGTGACAACCGTATAAGCAGGAGAGAGAAATAGCAACGGTGGATGAAGTGCAGAGCATCTGTGGTTTGGAGGAAAGAAGAACATCTGAGGCAGAGAGACTACTTGGCTGTGCAGCAGAAGTGCTGGGCCTGCCACCGGACAGCGTCCTACGGGCCATGGTGGGTTTCATAGTTTCATAGTTTCATAGTTTCAGGGTCGGAAGGGACCTAATAGATCTTCTAGCCCGCCCCCCCGCCAGGGCGGGAGAACAACCCAAAAACACAAACAAAACCACTCACCCTAAAAACAAAAACGGGACTCAAATGAGTCCAGCCAGGTAAGTATCCAGC
>NW_005842808.1:667447-670330 GCF_000455745.1 Alligator sinensis | reverse complement strand
AAGAGTTTCCCCAGGATTGAGGTAAGACTGACGGGCCTATAGTTGCCCGGGTCCTCCCTTTTCCCTTTCTTGAAGATGGGGACCACATTAGCTACCTCCCAATCGTCTGGCACCTGGCCCAAGCACCACGATCGCTCGTAGAGCCGTGCCAGGGGCCCTGCAATACCCCCAGCCAGCTCCCTCAGGGTTATGTGACTCTAGATCAATCTCCGCTGCCACAACTCAGTGCCATGGGATGGCAGCGAGCTCAAGAAGCTGACCCGGACATAAAAGAAATTTTAGAAAAAAAGGGGACTTGTCAAAAGAGTTCAAGCCTAAAACACTTGGTGGCCAACACCTCCTTCGTGAATGGCCCCGACTGAGGGTCGTAGAGGGAGTGCTGTATCGAATGGTAAGCACCCCGGATGGGGGCACTCACAAGCAACTAGTGCTGCCCCAAGAATACCGGAGCATTGCATGACGACCTCGGGCACCTTGGGATCGAGCGAACGCTGTCATTGGTTCGGGACCGATTTTATTGGCCTGGGATGGCCAGAGATGTCCAAAAGAAATGTGAAACTTGTGCACGCTGCGTGCAGCGGAAGACTTTGCCGACTAGGACGGCATACCTGCACACCATCAGCAGTTCAAAGCCCTTGGAGCTGGTGTGTATTGACTTCCTAACTATTGAAACTGATCGCAAAAACATCAGCAATGTATTAGTAGTCACAGATCACTTTACCAGGTATGCCCAGGCCTACCCCACCAGGGACCAAAGGGCCACCACTGTGGCAAAGGTTCTGTGGGAAAAGTACTTTGTGGTGTATGGCCTTCCAGAGTGGATCCATTCTGATCAAGGTCCAGACTTTGAAAGTCACCTGTTAAGAGAAATTTTCCAGATGGCTGGCATCCGGAAATCACGGACCACTCCCTATCACCCTCAAGGGGACCCTCAGCTGGAGAGGTTTAACCGGACTCTACTTAATATGTTGGGTACGCTGAGGAACGAACAGAAGGACCGTTGGAGTCAACGCCTAGCTTTTTTGGTGCACGCGTACAACGCTAGCAGAAATGATGCCACTGGAGCCAGCCCCTACTCACTCATGTTTGGAAGGGAACTGCAACTACCAATAGACCTCTGCTTTGGCGTTGCCAAGGACCAGGGTGAGTCTGAATCATATGGGCAGCATGCTCAAAAGCTGAGAGAGAGACTGCGGCGAGCGTACCGGCTGGCAATGGAGGCTGCCCATCGAAACACAGCCCAGCACAAGCAGAGGTATGACCTTCGAGTGCGTCCGCAAGGCCTACAGGTTGAAGATAGGGCACTGCTGAGGAACCTTGGGGTGGTAGGAAAAACACAAAATTGCTGATAGGTGGCAGCCCTCTCCTTATATTATTGAAAAACAACTTGGGAATTTACCATTCTACAAAATACGCCCTGAAAGTGGAAGGGGCCCAGAAAAGACTGTGCATAGGAACTTGCTCCTTCTGGTAGGGGACTTGGTGGGACCCCCATTGACAAGAGAAGGGGGTCATGAGTCCCCACGGAAAAGTACCACATGGCGGCGGAGCCGTTATGCAAACAGAAAGGGCGTGAGCTCACTGGACACTGGCACGAGCCCAATAGTGAGTCTGAAGAGGACTATTCTGAAGGGTTAGACCTAGGTACTGGGGTCACCTGGCATCACTTGGAGGCTGAGGACCCTGTGGACCCCAGTGTGGGGCCCAACCCAGGGGGTTCCCCTCAGCCCGGGCAGAGTAGTAGCCCGGTTCAGAATACGACAGGAGTCCCATCAAATCCTGCTGCAGGCAGCACCGGTGAGGAACAGGAGGGCGATATTAACTGGGACCAGGAGTTGGGGTCCTCACATGGCCAGGGTTGGAGTCCCGATGGCAGTGAAGAAGTTAGCTCCAAGGAGATAGCGCTCGATACACCCCGGCCCATTCGAATAAGGAAAGGAGTATCCTGGCTGACATACGATGCACTGGGAGCCAGCAGCAAGGTCTCCATCTCTTCACCGTGGAAGTACTAAGGGACTGAGACTGCATGCAGCCCAGTTCGCTGGGACAGTGAACCTTGACGCGGGGGAGGATGTAGCAGCCTTTAAAAAGTGGACCCACCTGAACAGAATGGGAAGAGCTGCCTGGCGGAGACAGAGTTTGTCCCAAAGGGGACACTGCAGGCTCTGAGGGCAAGTGAAGCTGTTTTGGAGCAGCCCTGTTGGAAGTGGGAGCGGTGATGTAACCCCAGCAAAGTTTTGAAAGAGAGCCGTTAGCAAAAGCCTGGGAAGGGCCTTGAGCTGGGATTGGCTGAGAGGCTTGGATAAAAGTGTTGCACAAACTGCTAGGTTCGTGCCCCTGGAGGCTTGTCCAATTTACCTCAAGGAGAGAGTCACACACTCAGGCTAGGTCCATTTCAAGTTTATTGTTTGCAAACAGATCGACAAGGGAGCTGAGTCGCTCAAATCAGAGTCGACCTCGAACTGTGTCCGAGGTTTCTTTTTATAGCTAACATAAACAATAGATTTTAACGTGTCATGTGATTATTGGCAGCCTTAGCATTACGTCTTGCATCGTATGTCTAGCAGTTACATGTTCTATGACGGTTTACATACATGTCTTATTTACATCTTAGATCCCCTCCCTGGGGCAGTCCCTAAGCCCCCCTCGGTCATCCTTCGGTCAGGGTGTGATTTCTTTACATCAACATTTTTCCCTGTCCCTCTTCGCTTATTTCTCGTAAGGAGTTATTTATTGCACCCGTTCCTGGCTCCGTCTGCAGAAGTTTTAGTGCTACTCGTAAATCAATTAGTAGCCTACATGCCTTAGCAGAAGCGATTGTGAAAACATGCAGAAGCAATTTACAAAAGCAGGATGTATAGATTATGTTATATTTTTACCACA
>NW_005842808.1:665741-666937 GCF_000455745.1 Alligator sinensis | reverse complement strand
ACTCCCACTCACCTTGGTACCATTTCGATAGTGGGTACAATTAATGCCCCAAACTGAAATCCACTCCTTACCCAATAGGCAGCTACAATTGTCAAACTTGTTATATGTTTGCGCATGTCCATGCATGTTTGCGCATGTCCATGCATTTGCGCATGTCCATGCACCCTCCCAGGGGGCAATCTCCTTAGAAATCCATGTTTCCTTGCACCTTGACTGTCCCACTCTAAATCCACTTCCGTGTTGGGAAATGCAGATAGATCCAGTAACGAATGCCACCATAACTCTCCCAGAACCATTATATCGCAAAGAGAAATTCCGGTTAAAACCCCAATCTGAGACTATACCAGTCCTATTGAGGGGGATAGGCAAGAAAGGGACTCCCTCATCACTAGAAACAGGAGTAAGCGCACACAAAAGACAACTTTGGTTGGTTAGAGCCCGGGCTGAATCCTTGAGAAGGGCCACCCATGCGTTTCCCACCCATGGGTTTGCAGGTGGGCCTTTTGGTTGCCAAATGCTACTGACGTTTGGGGTACTGACAGTTGGGGTACTGGCAGTTTGAAGGCTAGAGGGCCAATCTTTAAGAAGTGCAAACCAGAGTTCTGGGTCCGGCTTTACACACACCGGTGTCGGACCAGCACGGAGTGCATATGTTATTATAATTTCTCGACTCAAGCAGCATTGGGAGAGGGTATGCATAGAGGCATTGATTATAGTAGACTTTGAAGTTTCGTAGCTAGCCTTACTGAGGGGTTTAAGCTTTATGTCTAAGGGACATTTACAACAGTCTGGGTGATATACTCCTGGGTTTGATATACCTAAAAGGGACAAGAGCCCCAATAGATAGACTAGTGTCCACATCTTTGTAACCGTAACTTTAAACCTCCAGCAGGTTCACTTTTTCACTTGTTGGCTTCTTGTTCCCGGGTGTTATCATCTTCCGGAGTGACCACACCCTGGGAGTTGGTGTCCTCCTGATGAAAAAGCTTCACCCTTGAGCAATGGGTCCACTTATCGCTGTTTGATAAGCGAACAGCTGTGTGTGTAGTCAGCAGCACCTGGTAGGGTCCCTCCCACCTTTCCGTGAGGGGATTCTTTCTCCACTTCTGTACCAGGACCTGGTCACCCGGTTTAAAGTTGTGGATCGGTGCAGCAAGCGGGAGGCTCTGGAAGGGTGCAGCAAACCTGTGTAGGGA
>NW_005842808.1:661059-662838 GCF_000455745.1 Alligator sinensis | reverse complement strand
TGTGGCTTCTGACACAACCTCGGCTGCCCGGAGGGCCATTTGATAATTTGAGCCCTGTTTTACTGGCAGCCGCCTTACAATTTGATCCTCACGGAAGAAGATTTGCAATTTTGTTAGTAAATCTCGCCCCAGGAGTGCTATGGGGCAGGCAGGGGAAACTACAAAGGCATGCTCCAACATGTTATTCCCAATTTTCGTGAGGAGGGGCTTACACACAGGCAATCTGGTTCGTCTTCCCTCTATACCTTCTACAGTCACATGCTTTCCGCTTTCTTTAGCTATGGGGGGTTTCACAGGGATCACGAAAAGGTGGCTCCAGTATCCACCAGAGCCTCATAGTCTCTGCCACTGACCCTTATTTTCACCATGGGATCCTTCCGCGAGGATTCTGCCCACATCTGGCGGCCCCCCTGCGCTGAGTTTCCCTTTTTGTCTTTCAGCTTAGGACAATCCCTCTTCCAGTGTCCCTTCTCTCAACAATATGCACACTCATCAGGCTTAAATTGGCTTTTTTCTTTCTTCTTCCCCCCACTCAGGTTTCTTCTTCTATCCCCCACCAGTATTTGTGCTTTTGCCTAAGGCAGTTGCCAGCATTGCCATCTGTTTTTGTCCACGCTTTTCCTCTTTCTTCTCTGCCACCTGATCATGATTCCCATAAACTTTATACGCAATCTCTACGAGTTCTGAAAGCGGTTTACCCGCTGCCCCCTCAGTCTTTTGAAGCTTCTTCCTTATATCTGGGGCTGCCTGCCCAATAAACATCAGATTCACCATGCGCTGATTTTCTGGGGCCTCAGGGTTCAAGTCACTAAATTTCTTAAAGGCATCAAACAAACGTTCCAGGAAAACCGAGGGAGATTCATCCTTCCCTTGACGGACTTCATACAATTTAGAGAGATTAGTCACCCGTGGCACTGCCTTGCCCAAAGCTTCCACTATAATTCCTAAATAATCATGATTACGCTGTCTCCCATCCGCTGAACTGTTATTCCAATTGGGACTCTCAATGGGGCATATGTTCCGTATATTTCCTCCCACTCCTTCTAGGCGCTCTTCGGCTATTCAATCTGCCGTTCTCAGCACTAAACGCCTTTCCTCTGAGGTCAGAAGGGTATGCAACATCATCTGAACATCAGCCCAGGTGGGGCGGTGAGTCTGCCCTACTGACCGAAACAAGTTTTGCATTTTCTCGGGATCCTCTCTGAAAGAGGGATTCTGATTTTTCCAATTGAACAAATCTGACGTATTGAAAGGCACATAAACAAAGGAGGTGTCCCTTTCCCCTATTAATACCTCTCTCATGGGACACTGATAGTTGGGGGCCTGGTTACAGGTTAAACGAGGGGGTCTAGCTGGTACCCATCCATTCCAGGGTGGCGAACACCATACTGGGAACCAGTGGCCTGGTAGCCAGGGCTGAGCCGGGTCGGGCTCTTGCGGGGGTGAGTCACCTTTCCCTTTGCGTTCATAAGGGGGGGCCGATTCTGGGGAGCTCTTTAAGTCTCCTTTTTCCGGAGCACTAGGGCCAGGTTCTTGTGATGGTGATAGTTCCTGATCTCCGGTGCTTGTACTGGCCGGGGACCGGGCTTAATTCCTGTGCCTTAGTCCCTGAGCCAGATCTCCCTCACTACCAGAATCAGAGAGGACTCGGGGCTTTCTCCCAGCGTCTTTTGCCAATAACATCTTACACATTTTTCCTTTACACTTCTGAATCCATGGGGGAACGGGATTCATCACAGCACTCACCCAGCAATCTATATACGGATACTGATCCCAAGC
>NW_005842808.1:659327-660892 GCF_000455745.1 Alligator sinensis | reverse complement strand
ACAAAATCACTCAGATACCTGTCCACTGGGTCACGAGGTTCCAGCTGAGCCCCCTTGCGTTCGACACTACCTTGTCAGGCAGAATCGGGGCGGCTAGACTCAGCCTTAGTCCCAGACCTGGTCAGCGGCTCATGTTTCTAAATGAACAAAGTCGCCAGGGCTAATGTTCAGACTTATATGCTGAACGCTAAAACCAATATCCGGACTTCCAAAAATCTCCAAAAGACTACTCAAGTGACACAAGGAAAGCGAATACTTACTCCTGCCAACACCCTGGCGCCATCTCTTCGGACCCTGCTCAGTCTGGATGGTGACTCATTCAGTGGAGATCCTTTAACCTCCCGGGTGTCCTGACTCACGTTCCCAGTGACCGTGACAGACTCCAAAAGCGGTCTGGTGCGCACTTCATGGACACCTTTGCCGGTCTTGTCGTCCAACCCCGGGGTGGTCCAAGGGCTCCTCCTGCCTGGCTCGCCAAATTGTTGCACAAACTGCTAGTTTCGTGCCCCTGGAGGCTTGTCCAATTTACCTCAAGGAGAGAATCACACACTCAGACTAGGTCCATTTCAAGTTTATTGTTTGCAAACAGATCGACAAGGGAGCTGAGTCGCTCCAATCAGAGTCGACCTTGAACTGTGTCCGAGGTTTCTTTTTATAGCTAACATAAACAATAGATTTTAACATGATTATTGGCAGCCTAAACATTACGTCTTGCATCGTATGTCTAGCAGTTACATGTTCTATGACGGTTTACATACATGTCTTATTTACATCTTAGATCCCCTCCCTGGGGCAGTCCCTAAGCCCCTCTCGGTCATCCTTCGGTCAGGGTGTGATTTCTTTACATCAACATTTTTCCCTGTCCCTCTTCGCTTATCTCTCATAAGGAGTTATTTATTGCACTCATTCCTGGCTCCGTCTGCAGAAGTTTTAGTGCTACTCGTAAATCAATTAGTAGCCTACATGCCTTAGCAGAAGCGATTGTGAAAACATGCAGAAGCAATTTACAAAAGCAGGATGTATATATTATGCTATATTTTTACCACAAAAGGGGGAGCAGTTTTTCCCGCAGGGGGGAACAAAAGAGAGAGAGGGGGCTGAGGGACAGGCTGGAGACCAGATTCAGAGTCCCAGCGCAGTGGTCCCTTGGAGAGCCCCTGAGAGAGGCCTGCAGGAGCAGCAGTGGAGAAGCTGGGTGGCAGGATCAGGCAGGGACTGCTGGTGTGGAGAACCCAAGTCTGGAGAGACCTGACTGCAGCCGGTGTGACTGGGTGAGCACAGCAGAGCTGGGGGGGACTGCCGGAGTCTGCCCTAGTTTCCCTGAGGGGTGAGGGGCCCCAGGGGCAGGCAAAGTCCAGGGAGGGGCTGCAATTGGAGCATCCACAGACCACGTGCAGGGACACAGACAGTCCCGCTCGCTGAGATATCCCGCCAGGGGCAGTGCACACGGGATCCCCAGTACACCGTGTGCAAGTGAGAGACTGTGTAAATAAGTTCTTGAGGGTTTATTAGACAGTATATCCATGTGCTTATTTAATGATTATTTGTTATGTTGTAAATAATTA
>NW_005842808.1:634522-659232 GCF_000455745.1 Alligator sinensis | reverse complement strand
CGGCTACTGGCTACCGGGTACCCCAGAATCCCATTATTCAGGTGAGGGCGCATGTAGTGTCGCGCCCAGGGTTACACATGCATCCCTACCTCATCACTCGTTCATTCTCCTTCCTCTTATTACTACTAGCAATCACAGAAAACAGACATCCCCTAAACCATAAAAGCCTCCCCTACTGGTCTTGATCTCAATTTGTGTTGTGCAACTTGCACATGAATTTTTAAGACTTAAGGACGGTGCTGCCTTTGTAAGGAACAGTTTTTTTAACTTGGAAGATTACAGGAAGTTTCAGGTGGCTACCCAGATGGAAATTAAAACTCCCCTAACGACTTTCTGAGCACTTCCTGGCCAGAACGTCTTCTCCATAAAACACGCCTAAGACATCTAAGCCATTGCTCAGCACGTAATGATCTCTCCGTATACTGCCAGCCTGGTACTGGTTTCTAACTCATTATTGTGAAGCGTAATAATCAGATGGGCTGCAACACAGACAGTCAGGCTTTTACCAAACAGAGAATCAGTGATCAAAAGCTGGAAATAGAAACCAGGAGGCCTGAGGCAGGCAGAAAGGAAATCTGAGGACTGGCTTTGTAATCAACTGAACAAGGGAAGAGACTGAATCTGAGAGTCATTTTCCACTTGGCTGTCCAAAGTAAAAAGGAATAGCTCTCACAGGCTCTGATAAGCTGTCGAAAGCAGGAAGTGACATCCTTCTAGAAAGATGAGGAGAAATATGTATGCAGAGATGACCAGAAGGGCCTTAACAGGGGCTTTTAACACAGCCTTGAGCAAAGGGGGTGGATAACCTTTGGGGGCAGCACAATGACTAAAAGACGCTCCTCTGAGTCACGTTTCCTTCTGAGTGTGAGAAGGGGGGTGTAATTTATTCATGTGTTGCTGACTTGTACTAACAACAAATGATGACAAAACAGAGCTGTCTCCCCAAGTAGGGGATTTTCTTTGCCCTCCCTTCAGCCCCTAAGGGGTGAGGGTATGAATTATGATATGCATCATCCATTTAGTCCTATTAGCTCACAGCCAAGGTCCAAATAACACGTGTGAGGAGTTCTTAATCCTACTCAGTCCAATTCATAAAACTACCCCTACACTTGGCTAACACAGTATCAGAAATGGACAGTTATACAAGATGAACTCACTGTGTAAACCCTATTACCATGGCAAACCTTTTCTAGCCTCAGACGTTTGATCTATCGGCCTGGGCAACAACTGTAGATCTTGTCATGTCATTGAAGTTCCTGCAAGTGAACCATAAAGTGATTTAAGATAGCTGGAATATGACTGACAATGTATGAAATCAAAGCTTTATCCATCTTCGTCAAAACAACTGTAACTACTGCAAGTTTTACAGGTAACCTGACAACTATATTATTGTTGCAAATAATACGCTGGTATTGGATATACTGTTATTAGCATTACAGCAGTCTCCTGTTGTGCTTACTTAGTTCTTTCAGTAAACATAGTCCTCACTTACAGAAGTCGTAGCCCTGATTTAGCAAGTACTTGAGTGCACAAAGAAGTCCCACTGAATTTAGATACCTTAATTGCCTACTAAAGCACTTCGCTCAGCCAGGGCTGTAAGACTTCAAAGCCACGTCCTACTGTGTGGACAGCACTTGGCACAAAAAAGGACTTTCAGGTGCTACTGCACTTACCTAACAGTGAGTTTAGTGTTTGAACACAAAACCAAGACAGACCAGACAAAGGGTAGGTGAAATGAGACATAAAGAGAGATTAAATGATTTGACCCAGGATAGAGAGAGAGCCAATACAAGTCAAGCCCTGAATCTAGCTTCCCCGAGTCCAGTGTCTTACCCACAAAAATAATCTATCGTTGTCTTCCATAAAGATGATCAAGACAAGGAGATGGCCCTGTGCTTAATGGCACTGGACTGAGAGCCAGGAAATCTCCTGGCCTGATTTTCAGTAATGATAAGCACCTACAGCTCTTACTGATTAAGGCACCTCTGAAAATCAAACCCTCACACACTTGATATATAATATTCTCCCTCTAGTTCAAATCTAACTTCTTTCCTTTCCAGCTCCCATAAATAATGATTCTCTTTTTTTTCTCCCCATCTTTAAAAAAAAATAAAATTTACAAAGCATGTCAGCCTCTGGGATATTTCTGCTGGCAGCCCTGTAATGATGCATTACTTTCATACATCATCAAAACAATAGCACACGAGTGATGTATTACAGCAATGGATTATCCAAATGATGGTAGCCTGATGATAGAGTGCCGTAGTACTTTATTAGAGTGATGTTGGCAGGAATATTGCAGGGACGCCGTGAGAGTTTCATTTTGGTAAAAACAAGAATTAATTTTGAGATGTGGGAACAAGCTCAAAAAAAGGATGTAGTTATAGTACATTGAACAATTAGAATTTCATTACTGTGCTAAGTATAGTAATGCCTGTGTTTGCATGGAAAATATATTGCCACCATTGCATGCTTGGGTAGTAAAAGAGAATATTTCTCACTCACCAGTGACAGCTGGGTAAAATTTATTGGCTTGCATTTCAAAGTCTGCTTCAAAACATTCTGGAAGGAACCAGTCTTTAATCCTTTGGTTTTCAGATACAGAAGGGCCTGGGACTGGGAGGTAGATTGGTAGGAGGTAGACAGAAAGATAGATTCTAAACTCATGTAAAAGCTTAGCATTATGGTATAACTGTAATGCTCCCTTCAGAATGATTCCAGATTTACAAAAGGGTATTAACACTGAAAGTCACTCCATTATTTATAATATAAGACACTGAAATGGTGAATATGCATTTATGCCTTTCAGCTATGCTTCCACATATGTACAATTGTTGCTATTTAAATGTCAACACTGACTTTTCTACATACCTGTACATAAATACCAAGTTGACTGGGGGACAGAATTTCTGTAGATCAGACAGCAGTACTCAGAAGTATTGGTAACGGGAAGGTGGGGTTTTGAAAGGTTTTAAGAAGTCTGTGCACTGAACTGTAATTTAATTCTCTTATGCTCCTTAAAAAATTCCAACCCTAGCTTATATAAGTTCTCATCCTTATCTTTCAACCCAATGAAAGCTCATACATCTAATGCTTAATGACCCTAATAAGAGCTTCTAAGGGCCTGCTGGACAGCCTACTCTGTGGATTTTGCATCCCTTTTTGTGTTTCAAAGCTGTGTTCAACAGCTGCTCCAGCTAAACAGCACCTTTATTATTTCACCAGTTTGCTATTTTGTTTTGTGCTCAGCTACCAATAAGATGAGCCCTTTTAAACAGGTTGTATAGATTTCATTAGGTGGGGCAAGCTAAAAGAGATGGATCCACAATGTTGTAAGACATAATCATTTTTAAACAGCAGAAATTCGTTAGGGAAAATGCCCATAGATCATAAAGGAAGATAGCTTCCATTCCTTTCCAATTCCTCATATGGAAGTCAGGCTAGAATTCAGTAACATTTTTCACTTGAAATTTCCTTTCCCTCACTGGGGAGGGAGAAAATTTGGCAGTGCTGAACTCTGCTACAAATTCATGTGGATATTTCTGTCAGGTGAAACAAACAGAAAATTTCTTTTAAAAAAAAAAAAGTCAAAACATTTCATATCTTTAGATTTTTTTGTAATTCAAATGACTTTTTTGCTTCCGTATTTTCTTCAGAATTATTAAAGAAGGTAAAAATACACAATACACATGCCGAACAAAATCAACCCTTTTTTCAGAACTGCCCTTGAATGACAAAATCCATTATGCACACAGCTGTACTGAGAACACAGTACACTCCATCTAGAGGCCAGAAAACATACCTGCAAGCCCAGCAAAACCTCATTCACTAAAGCTGCAGCCATATCCTGGTAGCAACCCACTGGCTTCAGTTGGGAAGTTTTCATCTCTCCAGAGGGAAGTCACACTCAATGCTTTGTTACTCATGATGTGCATGGCAGGAGAGGATTTAGGCCTGGACAATGATTGAAAACAACTTATGTGCTTAATCTCATTAAAAAATATTAAAATAACATGCAACAAAATGCTTGAAGTGAAGCAAGAGTGTCTATGTACAAATTTGGGCATTGGCATGAAATACGATTGCATTATCCATCTCCTGCTGCTGCTAGCAACTGTCAGAGACAAGGTAATGGCAAGGAGTACAAAACACTGACACTGCAAAGTCTAAACGACTTATATTTTGCATGTCAGACTGTACTACTGTGCATCAAAAATCTGCCAACAGAGGCTGGCAGCCTGGCAAAAACAGCAGGCCAAGCAGAGCTCAAAAGTCAGTGGTAGCAAAACAAGCACTCCTGGAAATAAGCTATCAAGGAAAACCATCAAAGAAGTCAAAAACATCAACAAAGTAGAACAATACATCTATCTGGGGAGCACTGTACTAACCAATGGAGACTTCAGGAAGGAACTAGTAACAAAGATAGAAAATTACCGCTACATTCACTAATTTAACAACATAAAGTAATGAAAGATATACAGCCCCAGAACGCCATGGAAAATTCTCAGTTCAAATGTCACATCAGTATCAACAGCTGAGAGAGCTGGAACCCAGCCAAAGTGTTAGGACACTGGATGCCTTCAGGGAAGGTTCTGGACATTCAATGGAAAGAAATCATCACTATGAGGAGAAATCACCAACCATCAGCTCACTTCCACCAGAAACAGAAGGAAGCACTGAAAATATTTGGGACACATCCTTTGGATAGAAATAAATCATTCTTAAATGAGGCTCTCACATGGAAACAGATTGGTGTGATGAAATAAGACTATTCAAGAAAAACCTTAAGGATGTCCACATCCATAGCAAGATATGTGGAGGTGGGTTGAAGAGCTGATCTCAGCAGAACTGACAGAGGCAGCAAGGAAGGAAGAATGAATAAATTAAATGTCACAACAAATGTGCACTGGAGAAATGAAACTCAGTTTAAAATGCATTTGGGGGGCTATGTGAAAAAGTAGCAGTGATCTAGCTTAATACGTTTTAGACTGATTTTGCCAAATCAGTAGGGGTGTGAGAAATGGGTCGTATTCAATTCAGATTCAGCCTGAATCGGGGACAGTGATTCGATTCGTTGATTCAGATCACTGTCCTCGATTTGATTCAGCTAAATCCGAATCCACAGATTCAATGCTGATTCAGAGAATCAGCGATTCGGACATAGACACAGCTTTAAATGTTTTTTCTACATACCTCAAGGTACCAGGTGCTGCTCATGACCGCTGTGATGCTGAGGCAGATGGAGCATCCCACAGGAGCGCAAGGGGGGGCCCTCCATGTGCTCAGCGGCAAACCCGGAAGTGGACCGCAAGTATTTGCGGTCCACTTCCAGGTCCACTGGGAAGAGCATGGGACGGCCCCCCCCACACACACACCTCCCCCCGCCAGCTAGGTGATCAGCCCAGACCCAGGAGGCACCAGTCACCAAGTTGGAGGGTGTGGGCCCCCCCACCTTTGCTCCCTGGCAGACCACTTCCGGGTCTGCTGCCGAGCACTCTGGGGATCCCCCTGCAATCCTGTGGGATGCTCCGTGTGCCCCAGTATCACAGCATTCATGAGCCACCTGCTACCTAGAGGTATGTAGAAAAAACATTAAAAGCTATGTCTATGTCTGAATCACCAAATCTTTCCGAATCTCTCCAAATTGATTCGGAGGGTTCCGATTTGATCCCGAGAGATTAAAGGGTCCTCTGATTTGATTTGGATTCAGAGATTCGGCCATTGAATCGAGCTGAGTCTCCGCTGAATCAAATCAGGGACCGAAGCTTCACACAGCCCTACAAACCAGCCCAAAACTCAGAATGGATATTTTCCTTTCAATTGAAACCAGAAATACCTCTGTTTAGGATTAAGAACATTTCAATTAAACTGTGAAGTCAAAATAAGACTGTCCATAACTATTATACATCTTTCTCCTGTATGCAAGGACTCAGTTTAAACCACTAAACCTTTGCATACAGGCCAGCTTGTCTTCCTTATCTTATTGCAAAATTGGGAAACCCCAATGACAGGCCATTATATTGTAAAATAATTGCCAGTGTATAACTCCTATGAACTTCCTTCCTTTCTTGACACTGTGCTTCTGGTACTACCAATGCTTTTTAAAATAGTTTTAGCTTTGAAGAGTAATTTGTGGGTCAGCAGCCAAATTCAAGTACTTTAGCATCTGAATAAAGACACCAGATTTCTACACTATTAAATAGCTCCTTTTCCAAGTGTGAGGAATGCAGTTTTGTTTTTAATAGTTTGCAAGGCTGCTTCCTATACAGCGTTAAAAAAGTGTTGTGATTTCTATTGCAATGGCATATTCACTCCTTATGCCTGACTGACAGGGGTGTTTTATGTAAATGGACATTATCCATGCCTTGGAGTCTTGCTTTTACCTTTCCAATCATTGTGCTATTGACAGCATCGATTCCACTCTCACCCACCTATCCCTCTAGTTCCGTTTGTGACAGGCATTAATACCTTCTCCTCTACTTCCTGCTAAAATACACAATTTTCTGGGATCTACCCTTAGCTATAAAAAAGGGGGGAAAAAGCATCACAAAGTCCAGAGTTTACCATGCTGGCTTTTCTGCATAAGGTATTTTAAAGGATGGATAGAACCTTTTTATTGATGATTGTTTTAAGTTATCACTACCACGCAGGGAAAACATTTCTTTTCCCCAAGCTGCAACAATTCAAGCAAACTATTCCTTAGTAATTAGAAAAGAGGAGCCTGGGAGTCAGAACCTGTGGGTTGTTTTCATAACTTTGTAGGAAGGATTATTACCTAGTGATGACAACTGGGATAGAGAAGTAAAAATCCAGACTCCTATTTGGAGTCTGTCAGTAAGAAGAATAGTGTAGTCTAGGAATTAGAGGATAGTGTGGGAAGGACCTAGGGAGTTAAGACTTCCCTGTTCTCTGGGAAGGAGCATGGTTTAATAGTTAACCATTACTGCAAGAAGTCTCTAAGGACTCTTCTTATTCTTCACTCCAAATGAGTCACAGCAAGAATTCTGGTGAGTAATTTTGGTGGCACAGAGAAAGTAATACTTCCCTATGAAAATTAACCAATGCTGTAAAGAATTTTGAGTGCCCTGCATGGAAGGAAGTATATTGTTTGACATTAAAACTTCCCCATTAGCCATTCCACCATACTAAATATTACAATATAAAGGGTAATGTCATAACCGCACATATGTGGGATAGTGAATCCTGCACTGAAATTGTCACCCACTATATACATGCAAATTCATATGCTGGCAGAAAGAAAATCAGAGGCTGAAAATACAGTCAAAAAGAATCTATGGCTTTTTTGTTTTACGGGTAAGTGTTGTGTAAGTTTCCTCGCAACACTTTTACACAACACTTCCCAGAGACGAGCCTATGAGCTCCATTTCATCGACCTCCTGGATACTAGAGACCATGGACTAAACACAGACATTGGATTTTTGACACAGTATAATCTGCCTGACAACTGACTCCCCAGCCCAGCCCAGCCCCTGGCTTCTTTACTTTTCATTCCATCCAGGAAGAGCACACACCAACTGCTGAAACTTCCTTAGCCTGACGAAGGGTTTTTGAACCCGAAAGCTTGCTTAATAACTATTCTCCAACTATTTGGGTTGGTCTAATAAAAGATATCAAATTCACCCAAGGAACCTTGTCTGCCTATGTCCTTAGACCAACACGGCTACAACCTAACCCCCTACAGATATAGTACACATTGAAGTCACAAAAACCACAGCAGGTTACACTACCAGAGGATTTGGCTCTAAGAGTCTATGGGAAAGATCAAGAGGGGGAAAAATGTAATCTAGTCGCTCATTAGCAAGAGAAGGTGGCAAGAGACCATCTGTCTACAGGAGGAGACGGGCAAGAGACCCTGAAGGTTTGGTGGATCTGGGCCCCGTTACATATTCATTTACTCTCTGATGACAATGACAGTACAAGTTTCCTGCGATACCTCATTACTAAGCCTTAACATTTGCACACACGTCCATACACCATCAGTCAACAGAAAGAGTCTCTTGGACTTCCCTGGGCTTTGGACCGATACCAATCACAAGTAAATCATCTCTGGGTTGTTACATATTTGTGTGCCCAACATCCTTGGGCTCCCTGTGGAGGCTGCTCATTAGCAGCTCTTCTTGGGGTAGGTTTTGAGACTTTGATACCTTTTTGCTAAGCTCTACTGAGATCACCAATTCTCCCTGGCTTAGATCACTGAATGCCCATTGTATATTAGCAGATTCTTGTCACTACTACACTAAGTTTTAACTAGTAACCTAGAGGTGAAAGCCCTTAAATCATCCTGTCTCTTGTACAGTTTTTAAAATACTGCAGTGAATTTCAGTCATGCAACTCCTATTAAAGTCAGCATGGAGCCAGGCAGCAAAATCCCTCTATAAAATCCTGGAAGAAATGTTACTTACTGAACATCTTGTACCATCTCAGTTGCTGGTATAATTTCAAAGGTTCTGGAGAGCTTCAAGTTGTTCAGCTATACTACTGTTTGAGAATGACTAGAAGTATACAGAACAACTGAAGAACTGCCCAGAGCTGTAATACAGACTTGTCATGCATTATTTGGCCGCTGGTCAAACTATCAATAGTAGTGTTAAACTGATCTCTTCTGTTTGCTTCAGGGCATGTATGACTTTTATTTTTATGCATAACTAAGAATAGGAATACTACTTATTTCCTGAGAATAAAGCCATGAAAGGAATATGCTGTGAGCCTTTTCTAACTCTTCTGTGGCCTTTAGTTATCTGCCTTTGAACTTCAGGATGCTTCTGATAAGCAGCGTGCTTAGATAAAAACCGATTGTGGCACTTAAATAAAAACCTGAAATTAAAACCTCAATATTGCATGAAAGTTTCAGATTTTTAAAATTAATTTAATTCCTTTATGGAATAACAAGTTTCACTTTCAGAGCTCCATTCATCCAATAATCTCTAATCTCTGCAGGCATTAATTAAAGTGCCGACTAAATTTCTTTTTTTGACTAATTATTCTAAAAGTTCACTTGTAGAGCACAGTTTAAACAGTACGTGCTGGTATTTTTATTCCTCTCTCTTTTTTTTAAGCAAGCAGTTTTTCTTCTCTCCCACTGATCTTTATGTAAAGCTATTTTCAGCAAGAGGGGTACTAACTATACTAAGAAATGGGTGAAAACGAGTATTTAGACTGCTGTCAAATGAAGAAAATAAGCAGCAGAACAAACAGACAACACTTTTTTCACCCTGCTGACTTATTCCAGTTAAGTGTTACTGATTCATAGACTCACAAAAACATATCACATTGTTCTCACTGGGCGCTGCTATGTGTTGAACACTTTTGAAATCCCATCCCTAAATCCTTCTGCACTCCACTTATTCATCTGCAAAGTGGGGATGATAACTTTTCTTTCATATTGCTTCATTTTGCATTGCCTGTTTCAATTAAGAGCTCTTCAGGACAGAGACTGATTATCATCACGTCTATGTTCAGTCCCTTGCACTGTGGGCCCCTCAATTTAGTTTGTACTTCTATGTAGAATGACCAAACAGAAGAGTTTACCACACCTACACACACACATGCATGCGCACATGCACACACACACACACACACACACACACACACAACCCTGAAGTCACTACAGCCAGTGCCACTGACTCAAGAATAGTATCTTTTCATGGACAGCCCTGGAGGGGAGTATAACATATTAAAAGCTTCCAAAAGACATCAGTTATATTTCACTAGGGATTTTGTTCATTTTAGAGAAACCCTGGGAACTGGGCAACAAATTTTCAAGTGCCCTCTACTGGTGCACAAGTTTAATTGGGTAAACAGGATAGTTGGTCTAATAAAACATAAAGAGCTGGAAAAATTGTTCTCTACAAGCTTTTGGGCACAAGCACCCTTCTTTCAGCATAAATAGAGTCTGCTGGTGTTTGTGTACTCTCTTAAGAGGAACAGAAGCATAAGCCAATATGCAAAATGCAGGTCTGTGAAAGTGCAAATGTGTGACAGACGACTCTGCTGGCACTACATCAATTAGCTATTTACACCTGTCCAGATGTAGACAAACACTGCACTAGACTGCAATAAGACTGGTAAGTCTCACCTAAGGACCTGCACTGCTCCCATGAAAGCAGGGAGTGAAAGCTGAAAGGAACTCACACCCCTACGAAGCCATTCATGCATCAAACAGAAATCATTGTTTAAATTAAATGAACCTGGTTATCATCATTTTCCTTTAACCAACAGGCAAACAGTTAATGTGTGGTTCATTTGCAAGTAAGCCCAAACATAAAACTGCTGCAGCTTTAAAATGCTTACAGAACTTTTGGGGGCTTTATTACTTAGCAAAATGTTGTTCAGGAACACTGGTACTGTATATGCAGAAGACTTGGTTTGAAAATTACATTGCGTAATTTATGGCCTGCCTGGGGTGAACAAAATACTCTCCATTATTACCTTTAGCAACACCTGTATAAAACATGGCTTAATGGAACACCATCACTCAAAGGGTTTACAGTCCTCTAGATTACATCTTATAACTGTAAGTACAGTAGAAAGTAAATTAGGAATACTAATGCCAACCCAGTGTCCTGGGTGACTAACATTAAACCAGCTGCAGCAATGTGGATTGTAAAATGCTAATATGTAGGGAATATTATATAGAAGAACGCTGTATAATAAAGGCATACTAATAAGAATTTAATGTCTCGAGCAAAATGATGGCAGGAGTTTGTGGAGTTCACTTTGCAGAGCTGAGTTTTGAAACCCAGCAGGGACTAATAAACTGAGCAGTGTGCTGGCCCTCAAAACCCTTCAGTCTAGACATGACCCTCTCTGAAAAGGGAAAACTGGTTTAACCTTTTTGTGCCTCAGTTTCACCATCTGTAAACTGGAGGCTGGTCATCATGTCTAAATACAGAGACATGATGAAGTGAAAGTTGGCAAGCAGAAGAAAGGATGCAGTGATTTATGCATGTATTTAATTCTGTGCAATAATCCCAAGGAAACCAATAGGCCCACTCAAGTTAAGTGAAATGAAGTCCTTGAAGAATGAAGACCCAAGTTAGGAATTATTGATTTGAGTAAGGATGCATGCATGGGCTTTCAAGCAGCCAGGTGAGTCTGATCACAAAATCTGCTTTCTTGAGATCACAGTTTAACTCCCTCTGCTTCCACCTAACCTCCCATAGAGAAACAAACAGCAAAAATATACTGACCCTCTTTGAGAAAGAGGTTGAAAAACAGACACTGATCCCCAAGGCATTGTACGGCAGTTAGTAGGGCAGTAAGTGTGACACAAGGATCTAAAAGAGAAATATAGCTTGGAGAGATTCAAGTGAGTTCACTGGCATTACTCCAGATTCACATGGGCATAAGTAAAAGCCAACTCCAGTCTTGGCAAGCACAGCATGTTCTTTTGGAGACATTTACTAATCAGCAATAAAAAATGATCATTGATAAATAATAATAATGAAGCAATTTCAGGATCAAGCCCTATCTATTTGCTTCTAGTTACCATCTGTGACTAAGAAGAGATGATTTGATTCATTCATTTTTCTCCCTCTTTTTTCTCACCAAGTTTAAAATTAACGCAGCTTGCTAAAATTTGTGAATCACCATCTTTAATCAACACAGAGCATATAAATGAGTTGGTTAATTGCTGTTGCATAGAAACCACTCAACACTGTTTGTATCTAGTGTTTATGGAAACAACAATCATGGTTTTTTCCCCCAGCAGGGAAGACTGCTTTGTGTCTATCTGCAATCCAGGCTTGGCCAATACAAGGACACTTGATTCACAAGTTTTAGGACAAGAAGGAAACAGATCATGTAGTCTGACCTCTGGTATAACACACATTCATGTCCAGTTGTTTGCTCACTATTGCCCTTTTTTTCAGCATCAGTGCTTCCCAGGATACAGTCTTCCATTCTGAAGGTGTGGCTTACAACCTTTGCTCCTAGATACGCAAATTGTATTTGGCTGCAGTAAGACATATTTTGTTTAAAGAATCTATATAGGTAGTTAAGGCCGTTACAGATCATTGGCCCATGTGACCAGAGAGAGATGAGGGGTGAGCTAGGAGGGGTCCAGACCAACTCAAATAGTTAGAAAAATTATTCTTTGCAAGCTTTCAGGTACAAATACCTTTCATCAGGCTGAGGCAGTGTCTGCAGCTGGTCTGTGCTCTTCCTGAATGGACTACAGACCATCCTGGAAGAGCACAGACCAACTGCCAATGCTTTCTCAGCTTGACAAAGGGTATTTTTACCCAAAAGCTTACAAAGAAGATTTTTTTTCTAACTGTTTGAGTTTGTCTAATAAAAGATATCAGATTTACTCAAAGAACCTTGTCTATGTCCTTAGACCAACATGGCTACAACCTACACCCCAGAAACATTAACATAGCTATTCCTAAGTTTTAAGCTACCTTCATTTTGGGACATAAATCAACTTGTTCAAAATAGCTTGCCACAGAAAGCACCCATCCATGAAAGCACCAAGCAAGCAGCTACCTCTAAAGTCAGTGGCAAGTAGAAGTACTGAGCACCTCAAAGAATGAGACCTTAACACAGAAGATAACAACCATGTCCAATGAAGTTGATGCAGTCAACTAAAAAGATTCATTTGACCTGGACACCTAAATTGGCTTGTCACACTGTATTCTGCTGGAAATAGGATTGCACATTTGGGCAAGTTCTGCTCATCACTCACCAAACATCTGTGACCTGAACACTTCAGGTGAGAAAAATGAAAGACATAATGTAGCTCAGCATCAGAAAAACAAGTTCAAGAGGGTAGTGGAATAATGCGGCACTTACCAACTCTGTCTTCACACTAAAGTGGTTTTGTCTTCGGAGGGTAGTATTTAAACTAGTGGAAACAACTTCTGTAAGTGGTCATTCTGAGACATTTTTTCAAGAAATCCTGTGTAAAATGCAACATCTTTAGCTGCCATAGTCATTTTGTACATGCCCATCAGAGTAATACCTAGGTCACACAAACCTGTATGTCCCTACTGCTGTTAGTGGTTTACATGACAGCTGTAATTCTGCTTGCAATTGCAACCAAGGCTAAGTGGAGGGGAAAAAATGATTGCTCTCCGAGTGGTATTTTGCCTCTAGTGTCTCCTTGCAGGAACACCATTATGCATTTATTAGGTTCTGCGCACACAATTTCTGAGTGGGCTTTAGCAAGTAATTTGAACTCTCCAGGCCAAAGTCAGATGCCTAACGTCAGTCTAAAAGGCAGCAACGTGCATGCCAAGAGGCCAGAACTGAATTTGCAGCACAAACAGGGAGATGTCAGATTAAAAACGGACCGCCACTCCTTTTCTGAAACTGGAGAAACTGGCCCCGCTCATCGGTCTTGAACCTTTTACAAGAACTTGCTCTCTGAGAATGTATTTGCTCCCCTCACACTTACCAAAGCTGAATACCTCTCAAATGTGCTCAAATACCATGGTGAAACAAGCAGCAGCATTATTCTGATTTACAGATGGGCAACTGAGGCACAGAGACAGACTACTAAGAGACTCAGCCCAGAGTCACAGGGGAAACAGTTGGTAGAGAGAAACATTTTTCTTAGGAGCCTGAATCTTAGTTCTTTTCTTTACTGGTATCATCATCCTTCTTCCACAATCCATGTGGGGGGAAAAAAGATAAAAAGAATAATACAAGGACAACTTCACAGGAATTTCATTCAGATTTTGCTTACATTTTGTGAGCTGGTTAAGCTGTATTCAAAAGTGTCCTCTCATTGCTATTGCTATCTACTTCCCACATGATAAACAAGCACATTTTGGAATTAATAAGGAATACATCTCTGATAGAAACCCTCAACAAAGAACATGGAGGTAAATTACACCTGGGGCCTCTTTTCTCTCCTCCACAAGGCAGGGCACCTGACATTGTAAATGTCATCAAATAGGTAAGTGTAACCAAAAGAAAGGGAAGCAGAAAACCAGTTTCAGGCTATGGTATCAAGTTTTCTAGTTTCTCTGTTTGAGAACTATATGCTAAGACAACTTCTTATTGCATTGACCAACATTATCCATTGTTTCCTTGTGCCCCCTGTCTATCTTTACTGTCTCATCCATTACACCTAGCAAAATAGGATCGTGATCCGAGACAGGGGCTCTTACACACTAGAGCAGTACAAATACATTTGTTATATTTAATCAACACAGTATTTTAGCACTTCCTGAAATTGGGCAGTATTATTCTCCCTCTTCTGTAGATAAGAAACTCTGCATGATCCTAACTCCACTTTGAAGCCCACTGAGAGGCCCATGATGACTTTAAGGGGTGTAAATTATCAGATTTACCCAAAGAACCTGGTCTGCCATGATGGTTTTAAGGCGCTTTAAAATAAGTCTTGAGTCAACGAGGTCCCAAAGCACATGCCTAACTTCAAAGAATGAGTGAAAATGTGACACTATTTCATACTAGATACCTGCTTACGCACCTTGCTTAACTGGGGCCTCACCGAGGTGTTATATGAAAGAGCTGGGAAATTAACCCACATCTCCGGAGACTTAGTTGGGTGCATTAACTAAAAGACTCCTCTTCCTCTAAAACTCCAGCTGCCATTCTCCGTGCGCTGTTCCAGAAGCAACTTCAATCCTAGTTCTTTTCTCTAAAATAAGCCATGTGTTTTTACCAGATGGTTTTCTCCCCAAGGTGAATAAAATGGTATAACCACATAACTGTTCCTTCTGATTCCCAATGGAGTTGCAAGAAAGGAACGCAGGAATTAAGTGTATCCTGCTTTCAATAATTGCAAGCTTAGGAGTTGTGCACAGTATGTTTAGTCTCTCCTGAGACATTTCTGCCAAACAAAAGTGTATGGCTCTAGAAGGGTCACAGCCAGCAAATTTCATTCCAGGCAACATGTTGTGCTAGTGAGGAAAGCCTAGTTGTTAGTGTCTTTCTTCCTACAGGGCAAGCTTAATTAAAATATAAAATGTCAAAAGCTAGTATGAAATATGATATCCCTGTGGGCACTCAGAGTGAATTAAGCATATCAGCAGCTGAAGAGCAGGCTGCAACCTTACATTTGAAGAAAAGATTACAACTGTTAAGTATAAAGTAACTCCTAGCTAGGGAGCTGTTGCATTTGCTAAGGCAACTGAAGGAGCTTTAGGCTCATAAAACCAAAAGAAATTGCCGATTTTAAGCATGGAAATCAGAGGAAAATCCACATAATCTCCACATAAAGACTCTGTGGGTGCATCCTACAAGGGTACAATCGTCATCTTGTACTCACTGTCACTAACAAGGTGAGGCCCCACTATATTTCCCTCTGCTTTGAAGGGAATATGTATATTGATACCTCTCTGTGATAACTGCAATAAATGCATCCTTATTCTTTATTTATTACTTTCCTGGCACTCCTTTGCAGGAGGCGCGATCTTGATGCTTTTGATCAAGCTTATTATGAAAAACAGCCACTTCCCAAGGAGCTTACCGCTGAGGACAAAATGTTACCACATCAATGGATTTTTTTTTACTCCTCATATAGAATTTAATGGCAAATTATGTCCTTGCTCTATAATGCTACAGAACAGCTCAAAAATCAAAAGAAAAGACCTCATTCTCTGTTAAATTCAACAACTCTCTAAATTCCCTTGCATTTTCTTAAATAACCCACAGTCCCATTAAGATGCCCACTTCATCTCCCCAGCCAAGCCTCCAGGCATAGCCCCATGTATGAGAACTACAAATTGAAGCCATTGGTTTGTTTGCACAAGTTATTCAATTTAAAAGAAAAAAATCCTGGTTTCCCATACACAAAATGCCTCATAAGCCAACTATGAATTCATTTTTCTAATATCTTTAGCACTTTCCAGTCACTCTACCTGCCCTTTACCTTCATTTCCTGGGACAGGGGACCATCTTTACATTTTGTGTCTGTAAAACATCTAAGTGCAGTGGACTCCTGGTTCATTACTGTTTCCAGCACAATTCATAAGAAAAAAAAGGAAGGACTGTCATCTCCATTTTGCACATGGGGAAGTGAGGCACTGGTAGGACATGGATACAGCTACACTACACATGGCGGTGCGATTGAAGCAAAAGGGAGGCAGGACTGCATTGACTTTAATCTAGCTAGTATAAGTAATACTAGCAGTGAATGCACACAGTGAATGCTGGTATGATCACGGGCTACATAAGCTTGAAAGTGACCTTGATAGCAACTCAGGTTGCAAGCCCACAGCGATGCCACCATGCCTTTACTACTCTTGTTGCCCTTACTTGCCAGATGAAAGTCAGCACAGACATGACTATTTGTGCTATGCTTGTGCATTCATTTGCTGCACAGACCTACCCTTGAAGACCCTTATGTACCGCCCTACCACACAGGGAGTTAGCAAGAATTTTTTAAAAATGTAAAAGACAGCAGGATGATGGGAGCCATGTAAGTCCCTTAGGTAGACTGACACCACTGTAGCTACCCTAATGTAAACCTTTAAAAATAATCTGGCCTGATGTTTTCTGCTCCAGAGGCAAAAAGGTTTCTATTTGTAGGATTTTCTTTTAAGTTGCTGGCACGTCTGAAAACTAAATGAGGCACCCAGTATGAAAGCGAAGAAGTTTCTCATGGACTATATTTTACACAAAGGGTGAACCCTGCTGAGTTGATGTCAAGCCTTAATTGATGTTAAGTTCCATTCCCACTTCAGGTGATTGATGCTCACAGAGAAAAACCTTATTCCCTTTAGTGTTCTCTTGACCTTCTTCCTCAAACATGTGTGAAGAAAGAAGGGAAAGAAATTCCACATTTTTGAGAGGCTCCTCACAGCTTGCCCATCTGTCCAGTCAACTGCACACTGCTACAAAGCACACTTTTCATCTTAAGTATTAGATTCTAGAAAAGGCAGGGTGCTCTATGAAGACCTACAGAAATACACCATTTGTATAATGTGCATTCCATGTTGCTTTTATATCTATGCCAGTTAGTGGCCAGAGCTGCTACTGTTTTGAGAAAAATGCAGTGAGCCAAATTCATTCACGAGGGCAACTCTGCTTTAGACAAATGAGTTATGAATGATTCTGGCCTAGTATTTTTCATATTTCCAAAAATATTGTTTTAAATTTTCCTCTCATTTACAGTGTTAGCCAGGAGTGATTCCATCAGTGTTAACCGAGGGCACAGACAGAAGTGACAGTTTTTGAGTGACTGGGCCCCTGAAAATGCTCTACAGCCCTGACTTAACACAGGCATTGCTGCAGAGCACTTTAAAAAAGGCCAATTGCATGAAAAACTAACCCTGTCATCCTACGGCGACCTAATGTGTTATTACATCGCCATATGGCATGCTACAGTGACATAGTGATCATGGGGGTCTACACATGATCACCAGCTACGTCGCTGTAGTTGGGGGTGGGGGAACTCCCCTGGTATAGCATACTGCTATGGTAATGTAGCGGTGAAATCTAACCACGTGCCACATGCACAGTGCAGTAACTGAGCATACTGCTCCATGCTTTAGTACTTCCAAAGGGAAGTACTAAAGCACCTTGCTGTAGCACTGTTGCTGTATGATGATGTCTAGACGTGCCCTAAGGTGCTCAAAAGCAAAGCAGCTTATGGAACTTATATTCCCTCCAAGGTTAATTTTTCATGTGGGGAGCAGGGCTGAGCTGGGCTGGTGCTGGGCGGGAGCCCCCTCCCCTCACTGACTCAACACAGCCCCCCTAATACCTCAGCCAGGGTAGCTGGGGGGGGGGGGGGCACAAGGTGAGGAAGCCCCATTCCTTGCCCACTCCCCCTCAGTTCTGGCCATTCAGCAGCCAGAAGCTCCATGCTGGCTACACCTGGCAGCTGAATGGCCAGAGCTAAGGAAAGGGCAGGGAAGAAATGGAGCCCCCCTCCAGGGAGGCTGCTGGCCTGGACTGGTGCAGGCTGCCTCCAGCCTCTTCCCCACTTTATGTAAAGCACCATGAGTTAGAGCGGGCCCCTACTTTTCAAAACCCCAAACAAAGTATGTATTTTCAAAGGACTGTGCTAAACAATAAAATACTACCAGGCTATAATAATGTCTTTCTTTTAATGATATCCTGATACACTATCCAAAAATTCTTCAAAAAATTGCCGTTAGCACCTACCGACACCATTAGTACTATGGGTGGGAGAAAATGTAAATATTTAACCTTTCATTTACATCATGTTTTAACTAAGAAAAAAACTGAATTCTGTACACACTTGATAATATAAACAGCAGACCAAAGTAAGAAAGAAAACCCTTTTATCTATCAACTGCTCATACCTACCTTCTTGGGTAAGATGGACTGAGGACAAAAAAGAATCAAGTCAACGCTATATCCAGTTGAAACTAACTTAGGAAAATCTCATAGACAGAATGTAATGACCCACATGAGGGTGTACTGAAGGCTTCCAAACCATCTTTTTCTTGTGGGTCTTCTACGACTGCAATCTAGGAACAAGACTATTCCCCCAAATTCACTTCACTTGGGCCACCGTCATCATGGTTTGTTTCATAATGACAGATTAAACTAACCAGGTTTTGAATTTTAATAACTGCCAACATGAATTGGATTCAGATTGGTAATATCCCATTAACAGCCCCTGAGAAGCTCACAGGGGATATGTCTGTGACGAACAAAGGTTTAAGAATCATCTTGGAGCCTGCTGCTAGAGATTAGCATTAAAATAGAAATTCAAAGCATAGTCTGGTATTTTATCAATCTCAGGGAAAATATATAACGATGGATACATCTGACACATCCCTTTTATTAATCAAACTATTTTTAGCAAAAGATAAGCTAGTAAGGAAAACAGCAGGAGTTTAATAAAGCATACGTTAGTAGAAACAATTACGAAGTAGATACAGAAGACTGTTCCCTCCGATAGCCTCCGATAGCCACCAGTGGGAAATGCTGGGTTGGAACACAAGGTAATAGTGTGGAATTTTAAAGTGAATAATAAATTTCATGGTAAGTGAGCTTCCAGTCTATGTGCTGCAGAGCAAGTTTTGAAAGAGCCAGAGAGTTCCTGAAGAATTTTTCTCCTGCTTCTGTATTCATCCACCAAAGAACTGGCATGGGCACTTAGCAGCATTGTATTAGAACACTCCATAATCATTAATGGATTTTATCCTCACAGGATATCCTCCAGGTAGGAAGCATTATTAAGCCCATTTTACATAGCAGGAAGTGAGATGGAACAGATTGAGTGACTTGCCCAAGTTCACACACAAAGTCTGTGGCTGAATGAGGACTTGAACCCTTACCTCCAAAAGCTTTATCAACTAGATCATCTTTTTGACACTTTCTCACTGTAGGCATGGACAGATGGGCACATATTCCAGTGTCATTTTCACCGGTTTTGTTCACTGTAACAGGGGGCTTTCTTGGGGCCAGACTGCCATTGGTCTGCCCACCTGTTCTGGGCCAACCACCCGCCTCCTTGCCTGCCACACCTTGTTGTTTCTTAATTGGCTTTAATAAGGCAGGAGGCTGCCCATTCTTGCCCCAATGCCAGAGGGGCACTATCTGTGGCTCTGTTCCTCCCCCACACCACAGCCCAAGACTCGCAGGTGGCATTCAGATCACACAATGCTCCTGACCTACAGCCAGACCAAGCTTAGCCCTCATTGTCAGGCCTCAGACACACACACATTTATATCACCCTCCTCTCACACTCTACCCCCTCTCGCTGGGTCACTTCCATGCATCAACAACTTGTACCTCCTTGATCCCTCTCAGAGCAGGCCCCTTTGGCCATAGAGTTTATCTAGCTCATACCTTGGGTGGCAGACGTACCGTCTTTTGGGCCTCTCCCACGACCCTCACTGTGGTAGTGGCCAGCCAATTACCTGACCGGGTCCAAGCTTGCCCTGGCCCCTCCCGTGGCAACTCTATCCATCTGCACACACATACTGGGCTCCCAGCCCTCTGGTTTTCCCCTCACTGCGGCCCCTCCTCTCCACCCCCTCACCAGGGCCACGGGGCTTTCCTTCCTGGTAGGGGCTCAGGTGGCCATAGCCGTGCCTGGCCCCAGCTGAGTCTTACACCCTCCTTGGGCTCGGGTGGCTGTAGCTGTGCCTGGCCCCCTTGTACTCACAGTACTGTGAGGGCTAGGATTTAAGGCACCCCAACCCACCTTTCATTAGGGTGGTAACTGGCATGGTATCTCCTGGGGGATCTCATGCCACTGGGAGCCCCACCCATCCCTGGCAGGGTGCAGGTTTAGGTCATGCCCAGGATCACGAGCCTCCAAACCATCCCCCTAAGCTCCTGCCCTTATCCAAGATGTTTCATACAGCCTTTCAACCAGATGGTGTTCCTGCCTGGCCTGCCAGCAGTGAACTGCTCTGTTTATACAGGTTGCCAGAGTTCTAAAATGACCACCGTAATCAAGCACCTGCTGGCTCTTTGGCTCAGCCCTTAAAATGGCAGGCACCAGCAATGCCCTGCCACATTGACTAATAAAATTATGCCAGAATCAGGAACAGACAAATGTGTGACTATCCTGAGATAGCTCACATAGATGAGGGTCATTACGATGCCTGGCTGCTAGATAGTGGGCTAACTAGTAAACATCAGCTATGGCTACCCAGGAATAGAGGTGGATAGACAAGACCTAAATTGATTAAACTTACACCCATACAATTTTACCCTTCGTGCTTTCAGGTGTAATTCTGGATTTGGTGAAGTCACCCCAGTTCAGGGTTTGTGTCCTCTATGTCCATTATATTCCCACACCAGTTTAATGACAATTATATGGGCATAAACTTTTAACATAAACTCTTGCTCTATTTTAAACACAGGAAATAATATTATCTTAATATAAGTAGCAGCTAATAAGCAGTTTTTGGAGGGGAAAAAGCCCAGAACCATCCCTAAATAAGCTGCTCCCTTAATGTACCTCACTGTATTGGTAGGTAGATCATAGGACTGAGAGGGAATCTCATGAAGTCATCTTGTTCAGTCCCCAGCTTGGGGTAGGATCATCCCTGACTAAACCATTGCAGTCAAGTATCTGTCTAACCTGCTCCTGGAATTTTCCAGGGGTGGAGAGTAGGCCTGTGCAAAGTGGCTAGTATTCACTTCGGATTTGGCCAATTTGGGGAACAGTGATTCAATTTGGTGATTCGAATCACTGTCCCAAATCGATTTGCCCAAATCTGATTCAGAGATTCAGCCACAGCCAAATCAGCCAAATCTCCAAATTAGCCCCATCCCCGCCTACTCTCAATGGCTGCCCCGCCCCCTCTTGAAGCTCCCAGCTCTTTAAAAACAAGCCCACAGTCACCAGCTGCTGCCAAGCGGGTGGGCAATCCCCACTGTCCCCCACTGCCCCGCACTGCATGGGGGGCTCTGTCATGAGCCCCCAGAAGCCCTGAGGCCACTGCAGCTGTTGGCGAGTGTGTTTTTTGGGTTGTTTTTTTTTTAAGGGCTGGGTGGGGGTTGAGTGGCTCATGGCAGAGCCCCCTATGCAACGTGGGGCAGTGGGGGGCAGCCGGAATTGCCCCCCCCACACCTGGCAGCAGCCAGTGAGTGAGGCATTTTTAAAAAAAAGCCAGGAGCTAAGGTGGGAAAGGCAGCCATGGGGGGGCGGGGATGGGAGAGCTCAGGGGGGCTGGCGGAGCAGGCAGGGATGTGGCCTTGTGGGGGTCCCCCCACAGTCCCCCCCCTTCCCCACTTACCAGCTCCGAGTCCGGGTCTAGCTCCCTCCTGCAGCGAGCGGGGACTGCCCAAATCTCTGAAGCTCTCTGAATCTTTTCCAAATCAATTCGAAGAGCTTCAAATCGATTCAGACCTTTTAACTGGTCTCCTGATTCGATTAGGATTTGGAAATTCAGCCACCGAATCAGGCCAAATCTCCTCCAAATTGAATCAGAACCTGAAGCTTTGCACTGGTGAGTCCACAACCTTTTTAGGTAGTCTGTTCCAATTCTTAACTACTGGATTATCAAATACAACTCTTTGGAATCCCAACTTTGCATTATACATTGCCCCTATGCCTCTTGAATGCGAACACTAGCTCACAAATAAATATCATGAATAAATATCAAAACAAGCATCCCAGAAAATTTGCTATCAATAAGAAAACCAAAGAGAGGTTTCATGAACCCACACACCTCTCCATCTGTCACTGACATGACTTTAATGATACTTAAGCAACAACTTAGGCATTTTGCTGAGTCTCAGGTTAAATCAATACCATGTGAATAAAAGAGACATCTGACTTAATTTGCCATTGGATCACTTTCTAAGAACACTGCTCTCCACAGAGTGAAAGTGGCCTGAGTTGCAATAGTTGTTATAGCACATTACAATGTAAAAGAGCCATCCCTGTTGTGAAATCTCACTTTATTCCCTTTTGCCTGTACACTTTGGTAACTGTTCAATATAATTATTGTAGCTCATAAAAAATAAATGTTATAAGGCAACATGTTGGTTACTGTGCTGTTTTGTTTCAAAATAACTTATGAGCACTATATTTCCCTGTTGTAATATTAGTCCATTGCAGTAATAAAGTTGTCATACAGGCTATGTGATGGACCACTTTGCATTGTTGTAACTGCCTTTTTTGTATTATAACTGTTTGCAACTTTATGTCGTCTTCATAAATGTGATCAATAGCAATAATAAAGTTGCAAGACAGCTTATTTTTTTCCCTCAACCCCAAGAGTTACCTCGTAGTTGGTGGTAACTCGACTACTGTCCTCCTCTACCCATTCTCTCTTTTAGTATCTTGGCATTTAATTTTGTGTAAACAAACACATTCAATACCTTTTACTATAAACAATGCAACTGGAATATCACATTGAATAATATACCCCCTTTTGTTGTTAGTTTAAATTGTTCGTAAAACATGAACCACAACTCAATTCAATTTATGGAAAATGACATGTAGGCCCAGTTCAGCAAAGTTTTAAGACGTGTTCTTACAATTCAGTGGGCGCATCTACACATGTGCTTTCAAGCGCAGTAGCCTATTTTACTGCACATTAAAGCATCATGTAAAAAAATCATGCGATTATGCTAATGCGCAATAAAATAGGCTACTGCACATTAAGTGTCACTTAAAAACTGTGAGCATTCATTACTATGCATTAAAGCAGCCTAAAGCACGCTTCTTTTAGTGCCCCACAATAAAGGCACTACATTTAATACACATTAGGAAAAGTGCCTTAATGCATGTGTAGATGCACCCAAGGGGATGTAAGTATCAATCACAAGCTTTGCTGAATCAGGGATAAAGGACACTAGTAGCTTTTGGTTATTTATGTTTCTAAATGTCCCACATGTAAAACCTCCAAGGATGGAGAGTCCGCAACTTTTCTGGGTAACCTGTTCCAGTGTTTTACTACCCTCCTAGTGAGAAAATTCTTCCTAATATCTAACCTAAACTTCCCTTGCTGCAACCTAAAATGGTTGCTCCTTGTTCTGTCAGCTGCCACCACTGAGAACAATCTAGAACCATTCCCTTTCAAACCCCGCTTCAGGTAGTTTGAAGGATGCTATCCCCTCAGTCTTTTATCTAGACTAAATAATCCCAGTTCCCTCAACCTCTCCTCATAAGTCATGTCCACCAGCCCCCTCACCATTTTCACTGCCCTTTGCTGGACTCTCTCCAATGTATCTAAATCCTTTCTGCAGTGCGGTGACCAAAACTGGACACAGTACTCCAGATGTGGCCTCACCAGTGCTCAACAGAGCGGAATAATCACTTCCCTTAACATACTGGCAACACACCTACCAGTGCAGTCCAGTATGCTATTAGCCTTCTTGACAACAGGGGCATATTGCTGCTTCATATTCAGTGTATTGTCCACTGTAGCCCCCGGGTCCTTTTCTGCAGAGCTGCTGCCCAGCCAGTCAGCCCCCAGCCTATACCAGTGCATGGGATTCTTCTGTCCTAACTGCAGGTCTTTGCACTTGTCCTGGTTGAATAGCATAAGATTTCTTTTGGCCCAATCCTTCAATTTGTCTAGGTCACTCTAAATCTTAGCACTACCCTTGAGCGTATCTACTACTCCCCCCAGCTTGATGTCATCTGCAAACTTGCCGAGGGTGCACTCTGTGCCATCTTCCAGATCGTTTACAAAGATATTGAACAAAACCAGCCCTAGGACCGATGCCTGGTACACTCCACTTGATACCAGCTGCCAACTAGACATTGAGCCATTGATTACTACCCTCTAAGCCTGATGGTCCAATCAGTTTTCTATCCACCTTAACAGCTCATTCATCCAGCCTGTACATCCTTACTTGCCTGTGAGAATGTTGTGGGAGACCATATCAAAAGCCCTGCTAAAAATCACAGTATACCACACACACAGGTCTACCCGCATCCACAGAGCCAGTCATCTCATCATAGAAGGCAATCTGGTTGGTCAGACAGGACTTGCCCTTGGTGAATCTGTGCTGACTGTTCCTAATCACCTTCTTCTCCTTCAAGTCCTTAGAAATGGATTCCTTGATGATATCCATTATTTTTCCAGGGACTGAAGTGAGACTGACCAGTCTGTAGTTCCCTGGATCCTCCTTTTTCTCCTTCTTACATATGGGCACTATGGCCGTGTGTGCACTGCTTTAATGGTGTCAGTGTTTGCACATCTCAGCAGAATATTGTGCTTTAATTCCAACCGCTGTAGCAAAATTGGCAGCATAGTGTGCCTTAAGTGACTTGGGGTGAAGCAAACTAAAACTCCTCCAAGAAATGGGGCAGCGGGACCCGCAGG
>NW_005842808.1:624151-634472 GCF_000455745.1 Alligator sinensis | reverse complement strand
GTGGGGGGGGGGGGGGTTCCCTGTGCTCCTATGGGATGCTCCATCCACCCCACCATCACAGCATTCATGAGTCGTGCCTGGTACCTCGAGGTATGTAGAAAAAACATTTAAAGCTGTGTCTATGGCCAAATTGTTGATTCTCTGAATCAGCATCAAATTGAATAGGGATAGTGATCCGAATCAATGAATCAAATCACTATCCCCAATTCGGGCTGAATCCAAATCCAAATCGAATATGGCCTGTTTCACACATCTCTATTGTATATGTCCAGCTTTTCTAAGTAGTTCCTAAACTCCTCCCCAAATTGTGCTGCCAGGTAGGGCTGTGTGAAACAGCACCATTTCACTTCAACTTCTGTTTCAACGGAACAGTGTTTCATTTCGAATTTAGTTTCATTTCAAAAGCACTGTTCCATTTTGTTTCATCAAAACAGTTTTTCCGTTTCAACACTGTTTCAAGTTTTGCCCACAACACCAGAGGAGTCCAGTAGAGCCCTCTTAGGGGTGCAGGCGGGAGGCTGCCACTGCTGCCTGGGACTGGCCCTGCGAGCTAAGCCCAGTGGAGGAAGGTGTAGCGCAGCCCTGGTGCTATGCTCTGCTTCCCCCTTACTGGGCTCAGTTCCACAGGCCTGGGAGTCACTGGGTGCTGAGCCCAGTGGAAGGAGTTGGAGTGCAGAACCAGCGCTGCATGCCGCCTCCCTCCACCAGGCAGGAAGTCGCTGGGTGCTGAGCCTGGTGGAGGGAGGTGGAGCTCTGCCTCCCTCCACCAAGCTCAGCTCCCAGCCCTGTAGAACTCAGCCTGGTGGTGGGAGGTGGTGATTCCTGCCACCAGGCTGGGCTCCATGGGGCTGGTGGAGCCAATTGGAGTGCAGCCTGGCATCAGGAGGCGGTCAGAGCAGAGCCAGCGCTGCACTCCCATCGGCTCCACCAGCCCCACAGAGTGCAGCTTGGCAACAGGAGGTGGGGAGAGCCAGGGCTGTGCTCCCTGCCAGGCTGAGACACATGGGGCTGCGGAGCCACTCGGAGCACAGCCCTGGCTCTCCTCTGCCTCCCACAACCCCTGGCTGTTGCTTCAAAACTCAAAACATTTCGAAACTTGCAAAACATTTCAACTGGCCTCATTTTGTTTTGAGGCTGTTTCGAAGCCCTTCATTTCATTTTGATTTTGCTGTTTTGAGTGCAAAATGAGTCGAAACAGCGTCAAAATGCGAAACAGCCTGCGAAATTTTGCACAGCCCTACTGCCAGGTGCAGTAGTCTGGGAGCTGAGTTTGCCAGTGAAGACTGAATGAGAAAGGCATTGAGTACTTCAGCCTTTTTTTCATCCTCTTCTGGTTTCAGCAAAACCAGAAGTGCCACCTGTGTTTCTTAGGTGGGCACCGTCTTGCGCTCCCCACTCCCCAGTTGGCGAGGGCCAGTCTCGGGGGGTGGGGAGAGACTGTCCCCATGCCCCACCCATGTCACCTATGCTTTCTGGATTGTCTAAGCACTGCTGTATTGCCCCCCCAGCAGATGTCAGGGGGACTGAAGTCCCCCATGAGAACCAGGGCCTGTGATCAGGAAACTTGCGCTAACTATTTGAAGAAAGCCTCATCCACCACTCCCTCCTGGTCTGGTGGTCTATAACAGAACCCCACCATGACAGCACCCTTGTTGCTTTACCAGCTGAGATTCTGGCTAAATATCCAGATTAAAATGTTATCACTTAAGCCCAAAACCACACAACATAAGTGAATGCTAATACACCAGATATAGTCCTTCAAAAAAGGCTGTGAAATTTTGAACATTCTGTAATTACAAAGAATAATTTGGCTATTTCTTATAAGAATTAAATAATTAAATTTTATAAGAATTCAAATTTAAGAATTAAAAAATAAATTTAAAAAATGTAAGAATTAAATTTTATAAGAATCAAAATTGTTTCTCCCGGTTCTAGAAAAGTTTTCATAATTATTATATTCAACATTTTCCAAATTGCTGTGTTCAGAGTCAATTGGGTTCCAGATGTCCAGACTGGAAAAGCTCACCACTTTGGTAGATTACCAAATAAGGCATCTATCCTATGAAGGGTTATGCACAGATGCTTTGTTTTCAGTATTTCCACTGACCTCAGCTATATGGCTCCCATGCTCAAAGTGAAGAAAGACTTGTAAGTGCTTGCAGAATCAAGACCTTTATAGCACCCATCTATAGTGTATCCTATGACTAGAAATATATGTTGGCAGTGGTTTCACGTAAATTATTCATACAAGGAGTCTCATTTTAGAATGAACTGCTTGCCTGGTAACATACCCTGATGATATGGTGTCATAGACCAAATCCTTAGCTGATGCATTTTAGTTCAGTTCCACTGATTTTAACAGCACTACATGGGCATATACTCAATTTACTATCTGGTCCTAGATTTAACTGTATGGATCTGTAGCCACTTAACTTTCCAGTCTGTTTCTGCCTCTCCAGTATACAACGTGACCCTCTCCAAAGGTGCATGTATTTCCATGCTGGTTGGCATTGAAAGCAATTGTAAGAGCTAGTCAGACAAGCCTCAAAATGCTCTCTGTGCAGTTTAGCTGAAGTATAACAACCATAAATCAGTCCCGTACCTCTAGCTCAACAGTGTTTCATTCATTTGTATCCTTATTGTGACCTCTTTTTCCTTGCTCTGTTTTTCTCTAGGTATTGAAAATGTCTCAGCTGAAAGATTAGTCCATTGTTCTTCTCAGTTGCCTCCACTGTTTTTATCTTGGTTGATGGGGGGTTTTTTTGCTCGCTCTCTCTCTATACTCTCACTGTGAGGCTATCCAGAAACTATATTCATTATACTCACTCAGTTGACCCCTAAAAGCAAGATCTTATCAGCACTGATTGCTGCAGGACATTAGTAAACAGAGAACAATAACTACTTCTTTGCAGAGTGGTCACTGTTAAAATGATTTGTTGAATTTTGCATGATAAAACCCCAGGCATTTCATAAATTTACAACCACAGATGGGTGAAACTTAGCCCTTATGGCTCATCTGAGTTCTGCTCATGTGGGCAGTGACTCTCCCACTCAACCCCACTTCACATTATGCCTAGGAGTTACTGGTTTGAGTAAATCTTGAAGTGTCCACACACAGGTTGTATTTCTAAGTCAAAAGGTACCACTTCAATGGCTTGTAGGCAGGGCCTAAATTTAGATGTTATTCAAATAATCCAATGACAAGTATGATGTTTAGAATAGAAAGACTAAAACTCCAGATCCCAGTGCTGCAAAACTTTGGAAGCGTTCTAGATCCAACAACAGACCTAAAAGTCTGCATCACTGAAACAGGGTTTGGCAAACCATGCTGTCTCAAAATTTCAAAATTCATATGAGTGAACATTCATAGAAAGCAAATTTTCTATGCATCTGCAACTGAAATGCCTCTGCGCCAAGAGTAATGCTCACTCAATCAAGGATGGAAATAATACGTCGTTTCCTAATGACAACCAACCAAACACCTCAACTTGCACTTCAAGTACAGAACTTTTTTTTAATCAATTCTCATTAACAACCTAAAGAAATACACATTAGGTGGAAGTACTGTAAGGTGGATATAAAACTGGTTTGACCATCATGCTCAACAACCAGTCATCAATGGCTCAATATCTAGTTGGGAGGAGGTACCAAGTGGGGTACCCCAGTGCCTAAAATGACATCTAAGAGCCCCTTCTGAATCAAGCCTGAAAGACCTGACAACCCTGTTCTTAATGAAGTTGGCTGCAGTTTCTGTATTATGCATTGCCTGTCTTAGAGTAGCACTTAGCAGCTCCAATTAAAACCAGGCCCCACAGTGTACCTAGCACCATAGTTAAAGAAAATAACAGCCAGAAACAGAATACAATGCAAATAGTCTGACCAAGTAACAAGTGGAGGGAAGGGTGGGTTATTGTGTCTGTTTCATAAGCAAAGCAACTGGTGTTGGCTACAAATGTCCAACTCGGGATCCTTAAAATTCTAGTTTATTAGGCAGATTGAAACACTGTAATCATAAACCTTGGAGCTGGTCCCCACACAAACACACACATGCACACACATACACACACACAGTAGCAGGCTACAGAGTCAGGTATACCTATCCTACAAGCACTGGAGTCTGCCGTCGATGGCCAGTCAAGGCTTCTTTCAGCGTGGTGTTATCTTCCAGAAGGGGGTCGCTGGCTGGTCCTTCTGGCTGGACAGGTCTGGTCGAGTTGGAAATGAAGAGGGCACCACTGAGGGTCACTTTTCACTGACTTTTATCTGTCCCTGGCAGACTTTGGTGACTCCCCAGTTTTCAGGTTTGCCCAATACAGGGGTCATTGACCCTCGTGGGACTTCCCACCCCCCCACCCCGGTGGCTACTGGACGGCATCTGTCAGCCCCAGGGGTCATCTGCATGAATGTGCAGGTTTGGGAGTCCATAGATGAATTTAGAATTGGGCTCTGGGAGTGGTCGATCTGGAGATATTCAGCCCAAAAGTTGGTCTCTGGCATTGATTAACTCAGGCCAGGTCTTCTAGCCCTTGATCAGTGACGTTTAGAGATTTCCTGGTTGCTACATTGTCTTCTATTGAGTTCTTCCATTGGCTGATCTGCAGCTTCCAGGTGATAATTGCTGTGTGCTACCTTGTTACACATTCAATCACTGATTCACTCCCTCTTTCAGGGGCCAGCCTGATACAGTGAAGGACAGTTTGATTCCTACCCTTGTTAACATTGTTACAATGTATAACTTACTAAAACACATTTAGTTGAAAGTTGAAAGGTGAGGAGTATAAAATATAAGCTACAAATGCCATGGCACACAAATAGATAAAAATACCAAACTACAAGGGGAGATACAAAATGCACACACACAAATTTTAAAACACAATTCCTTATCTTAAAGTGAAAGAGAGAAGAAGGAAGAAAAGGTAGAAAAAGAGAAACATATCCAAAGAGGGGAGAGCAAATGCAGGCAGGAAGAAAAGGGGCTTTCTGCTACACTGGCACACAAAGGAAATGAAGTGACTTCATTTCTAGAAGGTTACTGGAAATTAGAAGGCAGATTGTCTCAAACCTGGTCTAGTTCCTTACCCAAGATAGCATCCTTTCTACCAAGGGAATTTCAACAATAGCTTAAAAAAGAAGGCAGCTTAGTCCTTAAATTTCATGGCTAGCTAGTACAATAATACTTAGTACTTTAACAGCACTATCTGCAGTTCTTCACAGATGTAAATTTGCACAGGAGATTAAGTATATGACAATTCTAGTTGATTCTATTATAACTTTTATAATAAAACTCCTGAATGCCTCTAACCTGAGTTAAGACATGAATATAATTGGTTTAATTTACTGTATAAGGAATTTAATACAAGTAAACCTAACTACTTGACAGAACATATTGCTATAGCCAATGAATCCTATCATCGACTGAGGAATTACTTCTAATTTATGTCAAGGTCAGAACATACATGAGGAAATGTGCTTTTGCATATCATAGAATACAAAATTTTACCATAATTTATTGAAGTATCCAGAGTTGTACCGTGACATTTGTCCTTAAAATTGGCTTGGGAGTCCATGGTTCACTGCAAAACAAATTAATTTAATTTGAAATTTTCTTTCTGGTTTTACAGGATAATGAGTACTTGAGGTAACAATAAATAACACTTCCCAATAATAAATACTATGAAAGGCAACACAGCTGACGAAACAATGACCTTCTCTTTCACAGAGACAGAGCCCAATTCAATGCTCACTTCGAGTATTTGCTGTAAGGGGAAACTCTACTGAAGTCATTAGAGCTACAAAGATGTGAAAGTTATAAGACACCAGAATGAGGACCAGGGAATCCCATGATAGAAAAGAAATAAAACTGAGGTTTCACCCAGGCTGGGATTTCATCCATACATGGAAATCTTTAATAAACAGTTAGAAGTGTCCTAGGAAGGAAAAGGACAGAAAAATATAAAGCATACTTCCTCTCTCTCCCATTTAATCAGTTTAAAGACAGGGTTCTCAGGGACAGGGCACTTAACCAAGAGCCCAGGGACTCATATTAAGTTTTCAGCTCCTCTGGCTGCACTGTCTTGGACAGGTCTCTTTATAGTCTTGGAACCTCCATTTCCCCTCCTGCTCTTTGGATTGGTCTGAACACAGTTTTATACCACTATAACTCTTTCCATTTGGAATCCAATATAGCAGAAGCCTTAGCACTTTGCAAGGCATGTACTGTTACCTCAGCAATAAGAGCATTATTACATGATAGATCATTTCTGAAAATTTATAAAAATAACCTGTCTATATGTAAGCACCTTGACAGAGGTGCAACTGCATCCTTGCTCAAGAGTAGGAGCCTCTTGGGGTCCAGGGCTAGCAGAAGAACAGTTTTGTTTGCAGTTTTCCCTAAGTTTTATGTTAAGGAATAAAACCATGTCCCCAAAAGAGATTTGGACACAGCAGCCTCTATAGGCAGAGACAAGATGATAGCTACTTAATACCTTAGGGTTTGTGTAGATGAAATGGGGGCCCTAAATTGAAGAAGTGGGTTTTTAAAAACACCACTTCAATTTAGGGCCCTTTAAGCCCCTGTGTCATGCACATACTCACTTACCTGCCTCTCCAGTGGTGGGATGGGAGGGCGAGCTGCCGGCAGGTGGAGTGGTCCCTGGGCTGTGGAGGGCTGGTGCTTCCCTCTGTGGCAGTGGCAGCCTGCTCCCCAGGTAGCACCCGCCCTCAGGCACCTGGATTGGGTGGTCCCGTGGGGCACCGCAGCCATGGAGAGAAGCACAGGGCTCCCATGCAGCTCAGGCAGGCAGGCTCCAGGAAAAAAAAAAAAAAAAAAAAAGATTGCCACTTTTTTTTTTCTTGGGTGGAGCCTGCCTTCCCAGGCTGCTGTCAGGCTGCCTGCACAGGCTTCCTGCAGAGCCCCTGAGCTGCACAGAGCCTGGTGCTTCGTTCCGTGGCTGTAAGACAACAAACTAAAACTCCTCCTCAGAGTTTTAGTTTACTGAGCCCTGTGATAAGGGACTGGTTGTAAATAAAATACTTACCATGGGGAAAGAGACTGAATGGAGGGAAGACGCAAGGAGAGCAGGAAAACAATGCTTCTGGAGCAGCTGCTCCTTTAAGATAGGGCACTGAGAGCCCGATGTTGCCCCACACTGGGTGGGGCAACATGGCATGCGGAGAGACAACTGTGAAGAAAAAAACTAGAAAGCACTACTGGGAGCAAGGAATCCTTGGAGCCAGACCCAGGTGGAAGACAGGACTCAACTGGATACCATTAGGAAGGTGAAGTAAGTTCGTCCTAAAAAAAAAAAAAAAAAAAAAAAATTATCTGCCGAAAAAAGGAGCATCAGCTGAAGCTCCGAGAAGGAAAGAGCAGCAGCTATTCTACAGGTCCCAGTGAAAGTTGAGCTTGTTGTTGCTTTTTTGTGTGTGTGTTTGGACATTGAGCTGAGCCAATCGGGCTCTAGGGGGTTTGAGGGGAGAAAGAGCCTGAGTGATGGCTACTCCCTCACCCCTAAAAAACCCCCAAAAAACAAAAAAAATGGGAGTGTCCCAAGGGATTTAGAGAGACCAGATCTCACCTGGAGATAGAGGGAAATATAAGGAAAAGACATATGAAAAAGAAAAAGTATCCTGGTTGTGTTTGAACTGTTTGATTACCTTTACTCTTCATGCAAGATGAGACAAGTCCCAAGCATCAGCCGCAATCTTCTCCAGTGCTGGGTGTGGGCTGCACCCAGCGCCAGTCCCAGGCAGCAGCGGCAGCCTCCTTTCATCTGGCATGCAGATCGGGGGGCTCATACCCATGGGAGGAGTCTGGCATAGCCCCACAGCCCTCCCAAGGGTGCGGGCCCCAGGTCTGTGCGCTACATGTGAGGAGACTGCTGCTGCCAGCAAGTGGCAGGACTTTTGCTTTGAACAGTTTATGGTAATGTTTCCCAGAAACCTCTGCACCTATCTCTTTGAAACTTGGCAGGCTTCATGCCCTCAGAATGGCCTACCACTCCTGCAATTTTCATCCAAATCAGGCACGAAATGACAAAGTTTAAGGCATTTTCATGATTCCCAATTATAGCCTATGGGTGAAACATCAGAACTCGTCAAAACAGGGAAACAGTTTCGAGGAAACAAAACGGGACAGTGCTTCAAAATGAAGTAAAACAATTAAATGAAACACTGTCCCTTTGAAATGGTGAAATGGACGTCAAAACAAAATGATGGTGTTTTGCACAGGCCTAGTGCTCAGCAGAAAGTCATGCCAGTCCCAGGCAGGTCCTCCAGGTGTTAGTGCAATCTAAATAAAGATGAAAACAGGCCATTCCCAGAGGGACCCTAAATAAAACTGAAACCAGTCCCTATTTTCCTTGATCAACAGAGTCAGTGAAACAAACATGATAATAATTTAACTTCCAGCATCAACATTTCTAAGTGCAAAAATATTACAATCAGTTCCCCAATACAATGGGAGCTCTACTAAACAGTGAAAATTCCCATTAAGTCAGGAGTGAAATTCAGAGCTGCTCCATTGACCTCTATGAAGGAGCACATTTCCAAGGTATATTACTTCCATTTCAAGAGGTAGCGTCTTTTGCAGACTAAGTATGGCATGCCTTCTCTTGGCACATTGCTGAGGCAGTGCGGACATGCCTGGTGAGGTTGTACAAGGGGCCCATAAGCAACCTTAAATGAAAAAAGGGAATAATTTTTTTTTTTAAACCTCATGGCAAAGAAAACAAAAAAAAGTCTTGCTGTGATCTGTTATACGATAAACAAACTTGTGGATGTTGAGAACCAACAGGGTGTGTTGTTAATTTAAGACAGAGCACAACCTCCTGAATGAGGTTGATGGCAAAGTCTGTAGTGACAGCTCTGCAGACTATGGCTGTCATTGTTTTGACAGAATGAAGTACTGATACTGGCAGAGCACCTTGATCTATAGTAGACCTACAATGTGCTATTTGGTGGAAATTAGACCTTGGTGGAAAGAACTTCCAAGGCTCACCTGGAGAAAGTCATCTGCTACCATTTGTACAATGCAACCTTAATAGGGTTCAAGCTGTTCAAACTTGTATCAGTCCAAAATACTTTCAGAAAGATATGCTACAGACAGCTGAATTTAATCAAGTTCACCTAGCCAGGCTCACGTAGCCTGGTAAAGCTTTCTTTAAAATACATAATAATAAGACTTTCTTTGCCAGGAGGATTTTCCCCAACATCCATTTCATGGATCAATTCAAGATCAAAAGACCAAGAAATAACAAAACAAATTTGCTTAAACCAACCATATCTATCCTATGCAGAACTGCTGAAAAAAAATGCATCTTTTTACCTCCATTGATAATTTTGATGAAACCATACAAGTACATTTTTCAGAAAAATTTTCAAACCATTTTATTTTTGTTTTTCAATGAAAAGCAGATTTCAGCAATAGAAAATAGCGGAATTTTCAGTTCTTCCATAACTCACTCCCTCATATAGTATACATTCACCTTTTGAAGCAGAGAAGTGCCATGCCAGTTTTACAGATGGGAAAATAAGGTAGCTAGAGCTGAAGTGATGTGCCATACAGGAGGTCTGTGGCAGAGCAGCAAATAGACTTCTCTGTCATTTGGGAAGACCGTCCCTTCAATCCTGTTCAGTTTATGGATCTGATGCTATTCCTAGGTCCCTCCCAATTCCCATGAGCAGATTCATATTAATTAAGCTTCATTCACAGAGTGAGGATAAAGACTAAAATTCTTATAATACTTGAGTTTAGAAAGCAGTAGATGCCGTTACAAACTATTGGTTATAACAATAGTTACAGGTATGGTGCTGATTGTCACAATGTGCATGACAAGCAGAACAATATGACCAACATACTTGGGAGTGATTTAAATCCAAGCCCAGCTTCCATGGGGTTCAGAGGCACCTGACTCCCCAATGCCTAGGTGCATATCGCAGAACTCTGGATTCCACTAGAGGGGTCAGCACCTAGAAGTCAGACATTGCAATAGGGCTGTGCAAAATTTCGCCAAATGTTTCATTTCAAAGCTGTTTCGACACGTTTCGAGCTTGAAACAACAAAATTGAAAAGAAACAAAAGGCTTTGAAACAGCTTTGAAATGAAACAAGGGCACTTGAAATGTTTCAAAAGTTTTGAACTGTTTCAAGTTTTTAAGCTGGGCTTACTTGGCTTCAGCGCCAGTCCCGGGCAGCAGCAGCAGCCTCCTTTCATCCGGTGCACAGATCCAGGAGCCCACACTCCCCAGGAGGGCTGTGGGGCTGTGCCAGACCCTTCCCAGGGGTGTGAGCCCCTGGATCTGCGCGCCAAATGAGAGAGGCT
>NW_005842808.1:617838-624080 GCF_000455745.1 Alligator sinensis | reverse complement strand
CTCCTCTCATCCAGCACGCAGAGCGGGGGGCTCTCACCCCTGGGAGGAGTCTGGCACAGCCTGGCAGCCCTCCTGGGGGTATAAGCCCCCAGATCTGTGCCCCAGATGAAAGGAGGATGTCTCTTTCACCTGGGACCAACACTGGGTGTGGGCTGCACCCAGCACCAGAGCAGATTGCTGCTGCCACCTGTCTGAGGCAGCAGCAGCCTGAGCCTCCTCTCATCCGGTGCACAGACCCCAGGGCTCGCACTCCCGGAAGGAGTCCAGCACAGCCAGATGAGAGGCGGCTCAGGCTGCTGCTGCCACCTGTCCAGCTGTGCCAGACTCCTCCCAGGGGTGCAAGCCCCTGGATCTGTGCACCGGATGAGAGGAGGCTGCCCGCTGCCACCTAGGACAGGTGACAGCAGCAGTCTTCTCCATTGTTGGGCACGGGCTGCGCCCAGCACCAGTCCCATGTGGCAGAGGCAGCTTCCTCTCATCTGGCACACAGATCTTGGGGCTCACACCCCCAGGAGGAGTCTGGCACATCCCTGCAGCCCTCCTGGAGTTGCTGGCCCCTGGATCAGACTGCTGTTGCCGGTAAGTGTCAGGACTTTCTCTTTGAACAGTTTGAAGTGCAGTTTCCCAGAAACCTCTGAATCCATCTCCTTGAAATGTGGCAGGCTAAATGCCCTCAGAAGGGGCTACCATCCCTGCAATTTTCATCCAAATCGGACAAGAAATGACAAAGTTTTAGGTATTTTCATGATTCCCCATTATAGCCTATGGGCAAAATGTCAAAATGCATTGAAAGGAGAGAAACAGTTTCGAGAAAATGGAATGGGACAGTGCTTTAAAATGAAATGAAACAACAAAACATTGTCCCTTCAAAATGGTGAAACGGATGTCAAAACAAAACGATAGTGTTTCGCACAGCCCTACATTGCAGTGCTCCGTTTGGCTAGGGACAGAAATTATACACAAACCAATATAAGTGATCAGAAACCAGTTCAAATCTTTAACATAACACGGCTAAGAACAGACAGTCAAAAAGCCCAATTGATTCAGTCTTTGCAGGTTAGTCTAAGCCGCAAAGACTGAATCAATAAGCAAATGAACAGACCTTCACTTTTGATTCAGGAAATGCAGCCTCATGCCCACAGTGGCTCAAGCCAAAAGGTGAGGTGTACTAGAGCCAGGCTTTGTGTTCACTTCCTCTTCCTGCTGCCCCCAAGGCCTCTGGGATTTGCAGTCAAGATTCACAGCAGCAGGACTCAATAGGATTGCTCATCACTTTCTCTTTCTGCTGCTAGGTGCCTCTGGGATTTGTATTCCATAGTTAGAGCCAGCAATAAGTAAGCAGGCAGGGCAGCTCTGTACTTGGGGTAGGCAACTTTAACCCCCTTCCTGGCCCCGGACCTCAGCTGGGGTTCATCTGTGGGGGCCAGTGAGCCAGCCCTCACTACTCCAGCTAAGGAGCAGAGGGGCACGGCCAGCCCTGCTCTCTGGAGCAGACAGCACAATCCAGCCCAGGGCTGCAAAATGCTGGGATACTGGAGGACTGTGATTTAACTTGAACCAGGAAGGGGGCTGGGACAGTAGTTTCATAAACCAGTTTAACCTAAATCAGTTAAGTCTAATACTACAGTCAATCAGGTTTATCTTAAACCAGTTTCAGTCTTTTTAAAACTGGATTATGTACACTAAATGTCTATTCTGCTACAGATTTAAGACAGTCTCTGATGATCACTTAAACTGGTTTATGTGCAACTTCTGTCCCTAGCCCAGAAGTTACAGGGTATAGCATCAGACTTCACTGATCTACATTAAATCAGTTTACAGAACTTCTGTCCCAGATCCCCTCCAGATTCAAGTTAACTCATGGTCCTCCAGCATCCCAGGATGCTTTGCACCTCCCTGGTAAGCCCACCTTCCCGCCCCCCCCCCCCCCCCCCCAACAGTGGGCAGGCTAGCCTTGGCCCAAGATGTCTACTCCAGCAGATCAGATAGGTGTGCTCTGGTACCCCTCAGCTTCTGGCCTGGGCCACTGCAGGCATGTGGCTGCATTTCCAGAATCAACATTGAATGTCTGTTCACTTGCTTATCAGTTCAATCTATACAGCTTAGCCTAACCTTCAAAGATTGAATAGATTCAGCTTTGGACTTTTCAACTGTCTGTACTTAATCTTTAGGTCCCTTTACGAACCCACTCTGAAGTGACTCACCCAAGGTTATAGAGGAATTCAGTGGCAGAACAAGGGGCAAAAATGGTAGATGAAAAGCAGCTATGGGAAAACCCTCCTCAAGTGGAAACTAGCTGGATGCCTGCAACACCTGGCATTATTAATTCCATGAAGAGAGAGCGCACTACATTACAGATTCCAGCCACATGCACTTCTGAAAGCATCTGCTTGTATAAAACCTTCACCCAGTCCTTTGTAACAAACTCACAAGGTGGAGCTTTATCATTCTTGAAAATCTCTTGGCAAAACCTTAATCTTGCTTTTTAAAGATTTATTTATGATCTGTAACACATTAAAGTGGACATCTAGGGACAATTAGCTATTCAGCCCTGAATGAAAGGGCAAATGAGCAGTCTCACTCCCTCTCTGGGACCAAAGAGGTATGTCCTTACCACACAGATGCCAAAGAAGGAGAGCACTTTGAGAGCTATATATTCTCAGCTAGGTATTTAAACTGAATTCTCTTAATAAATTCCAAAGCTATATTTTACCATGATAGGCAAAGACGAGACATGAGGAGAATAAAACTGCCCAACTGTCTCATGTTATCTACCATCACAATGGCAGGACACAGTGCTTAATTAAAAAGAATAATTAGCACAGAAAAAAAAATGTGCAGGTTGAGTAATGATATGCTGTTGGCAATAGATTAGCTTAAATGAAGCCATGTGGTGATCTCAAAAGGAATTGTGCACTACTATTTATCATCCCATCTCTAAGATAATGCAGTTAGTTAAGCAGTGAGAATCAACATGGGGCAGATCCCCAGGTGGCTTTAACAGCCCACAAGCCTGATTCTCTACTGTTTTTCCCCAAGCACAATTACATACCCATGTGTAGAGGGAGTACAAAGCAGGTATAAAATCAGAATTCTCCACTCACTCGCACCGGAGGTGGTGTTTTGCACCATTCAGCACAAATGTAACAGCCTAAGGGACAAACCAAGGGGGAATCAGGCCCAATAAAGCCACAGTCATAAAATCCATGGAAGTCAATGGAGCAACATGAATTCACACTAATGGGGTGTCAGCGGAAGACAGTCAGCCTTAAACAAAAAGGATAACCATTTTTTAAATGATTTTCCCCTATTAAAGCTATTAGCCCTCGATAACTCCTTGATTCTATATACAGATATTTCAATGTCAAATTTACTAACATAAGAAGGAACTTCACTTTACATCCATGCTAAATTCTTAACTTTATACAATAAATAAACAGGTGAAGAACCCAAATCATCAAGTTACTTAACATGTGCCGCCATTAAACATGTGAGTGGACTCATCATCTTCAGAGGGACCAATTTCGAAATCCACATCCACAAGTGAACTGTAGATTTTGTCACATGGACTTTCCATCCTCACTCATGCATTTGTTTTTAATTTTGGTTTAGGTATTCTGCCTTCTCACTGCAGCTCAAATGTCAATAATCTAAAGAGAGACAAGGTTCTTTGGGTGAATCTGATATCTTTTATTAGACCAACTTAAATAGTTGGAAAACAATTATTAAGCAAGCTTTCGGGTGCAAAAACCCTTCGTCAGGCTAAGGAAGTTTCAGCAGTTGGTGTGTGCTCTTCCTGGATGGAATGAAAAGTAAAGAAGTCAGAGGTTGGGCTGGTATGCATGCAAGACAAGTAGTCAGAAGAAAACCTCCCACAAATTTCACACCACTGGTTATGACATATCACCCCTCCCTCGAACCCCTATGGAAATTCCTCAAACAATTGCAACCCATGCTGGAAAGAGACCCTATTCTTAAAGAGATCTTCCCACAGCCACCCATCCTAGCCTTCAAACAAGCACTGAACCTCACTAACCTCATCACCAGAGGCAAACTTCCTCAAGCCCAGAACACACGAAAAGGATCCAGACCATGCCATGACATGAAATGCAAAACCTGCCAACACATCTCCACCACCCCCACAATGACTACACCCCACAACAGAGCCATCAGCATTCCTGGATCTTACAGCTGCACCTCCAGAAATGTAATATACCTCATCCAATGCACCAAATGCCCTGATGGAAAATACGTAGGAGAGACCAAACAACAACTGCGCACCAGAATGAACGCACACCGGAAATCTATCAAAGACAGGAATACCCAATTACCAGTGGGGGCACATTTCTCACAAGAAAACCACTCTCTCTCCAATCTCTCAGTCCTGATCCTCAAAGGGAATTTACAAAACACTTTTCACAGATGAGCCTATGAGCTTCACTTCATCAACCTCCTGGATACTAAAAATCATGGGCTAAATATAGACATTGGATTTATGACACATTATAACCTGCCTGGCATCTGCCTCCCCAGGTATCTCTCCACTATTCTTTATCCCCCTTCTCTCTCTCTCTCCCCCACCCCCCGGTCCCCAGACTGGCTCTCTCCCATTGACTCCTCAATCCACATTTTCACTGACTACCTGTCTTCCATGCATACCAGCCCAGCCTCTGGCTTCTTTACTTTTCATTCCATCCAGGAAGAGCACACACCAACTGCTGAAACTTCCTTAGCCTGACGAAGGGTTTTTGAACCTGAAAGCTTGCTTAATAATCGTTTTCCAACTATTTAAGTTGGTCTAATAAAAGATATCAGATTCACCCAAAGAACCTTGTCTGCCTATGTCCTTAGACCAACAACCTACTCCCCAATAATCTAAAGATGCACCAATATTTCATTCCTTATTTCTTATCCTGATCTGTCCTGAATTAAAAATCATGGCAAAAAACTTCCAGTGCAAGACCAATACTTTTGTTGTTGGCTATGCAGGGTTAATTAGCTATGTATCTCCACAAAATATATTTGTATGGACTTGCACTAAAAAAGAGCCTATAGTAGTTGCAAAATCAGATGTCAGTCCTATGCATTAATTAACACTAGAAATACTTGCCATAACCATAAAAAGTAAAAAGCAAATAAAAAGCAAAAAATAAATAAAAGCGAAGTGCAAGTTTCATTACTGAAGAGAGCAATTGTCTCAGTTGACCTGAAAATGAGCCGGCTAACAAACTGTCCTAATTAAGGAGCTATATTTGCAGGAACAAAACCTAAAGGGTGCCTGTAGATGTGCTGCAGGGCTGCTCCAATGCACTTTAATTAGAGCTGGAGCATGGTAATTACCACAATCCAGCCAGCCTCTGTCTCATGTATTACCGTCCCTGTGCTTCAAAATGGTGGTGGGAGCATTTGAACTAAAGCTCACCAAACAAGCTTTAGTTCAAGCTCCCCCACTGCCATTTTGAAGCATGGGAACACTAATAAATGACACCCTGCAGTGCTTTAATTAGAGTGGCTCTCAATCAGGTGAGCAGTTCTCAATCTGATCAGCAGTTCAGTTCAATCTTTTTGAGTTCTTGTGACGTACCTATGAAGAACCACATCTAAATCCTGAAAGTTGCTAATGGAAAATTTCAGGTCATGATCTGATATCGTAAGAGCCTGATGTTAGTCACCATAAAGTCCAGTTGATCAAAAATACCAATGACCCTCGATTCAGAATGTGTTTGCCTTGTGAAATGGGATTTTGCCTTCAAATGATTAATATAGGTATTGCAACATGCATCATTGGACTTACTATATTTACTCAAATCTAAGACAGGGAACCTCCTCCCCCCCACCCATCCCATTCAGCAGGGTGGGGGAGGGAACCCAATCCTCATCTTAGATTCAAGTATAGGCCAGGGAAGCAGATGCTGTGGCTTGGGATGAGGCCACAGTGGTTCATACAGCAGGTAGGAAGTATGTAGAGTGGAGAGGGGCAGGGTACAGGGAGAATGAGAGGGAAGAAGGTGCACAGCACATGGACAAGCACAGAAGAAAGGGCAGTGAGGAACGGGATGCAAGGAACATGGGGAAGAGGCATGGTGAAAGGGGAGCGTGAAGCAAGAGAAGCACAGGAAAAGGGTGCAGGAAGGGGGAGGGCAGTGTAGGTGAAAGGGTGCACAGTGCTATGGAAGCACAGGAGAAAGGGAGGTGGGGGAACACAGGGAAAGGGCACACAGAGGGACATAGGTATAGGGAAA
>NW_005842808.1:603006-617818 GCF_000455745.1 Alligator sinensis | reverse complement strand
CACTGAAGCAAGCACAGGGAAGGGTGCATGGTGCAGGGGGGAAAGGGAAGTACAGAGCTGGGGGAGCATGAGGAAGGGGCATGCAGAGAGCCACAGGGAGCTGCTTCAACTCCAGTCCTGACTCCAACCGGAGCTGGAGGCTGGAGCCAGAGCTGTTACTACCGCCTGGCCCAGCAGGGGTACTCCAGCCCCCAGAGAGAGACAGACACAAAGAGCCAGAGCCAGAGCCAAACCAGCTGTAAAGGTGTGGGGGGCAAGCCCCAGAGGGGTACAAGTGTCAGGGACAAGGGGCAGGCAGTGGGACATGGGACAGGCAGCAGGGGGGGAGGCATGATGGGGAGCAAGTAGCAGGTGGGGGAAAGGGGCTCGGGGCAGACTGCCTTGCCCTCCAGCCACTGCCTTCCCTGTGGTGGTTGGCAGGGGAGGGGGTGGATTTGCCTCCAATAACTAGATTATAGATTTATAATTGTCCATGTCTAGAATCTAATCATGAGGAGTTCACTTAAATTCAGGGTTGTCTTGGATATGGGTAAATACAGTATGTCTTTCTTGATCCAGGGAAATGTAAGATAGCAAAGAGGAGGACATTTTATTTGAGGCACAAGAGGATTCTGAAGCTCCAGGGAGAAAGGAAAATCATTCTTCTCAAGGACTACTAATAGACGAGTGAATTGACAGAATGCTCAGCAACCTGCAATTTGGGAGACAGCTAAATTCCTCACGCTTGTCATCTAGAAGAGAGACAATTATTGAACTAAAGAACCTCTTAGTGCTGGAGGGGATGTTAAATTATTAGGGGTTGGGGTTGTTTTACATATACATATATACAAAAAAATTAAAATCTAAGAAACTTCAATAAATCTATGGATGTGATGTGCATTTTGATGCCAGGTACAAAAAGAAGCTATTTGCTTCACAATAATAACATTCCAACACATTTAACTGCTATCTACTTTTTAGTCTGAAAATGTCCTCTAAGCCTTCAGAGGAAACAAATTACTTTTCTTTAAGCTGTCACTGCTGGTGAATAAAGAGACCCATTTTGCTGAGCAATGGGCATGATCACAAATGCTGACAATTAACACAGTTCATTGGAATAATTAAATTCTTGCATTTTCATTTCACTGATTGCCTAAGCTGTTCCTGCCGAATCCTCTGGATACAACACAATATTACAGAAATACCTCCTTAGTCATCTATGGGCTGACCAACAACTTCCCTATTTACTTTGAGATTTACTTAAGAATTTTCTAACCAATGGGCTATTAGTTATTTTGGGCTGTGTCTTTCTTGGAAACTGTTTTAAAAATGCATTAAAAGCAGTCTGATGCAGAGACATTTTGGTTAGGTCAAAATGGCATTTTTCAATGGAAAAAAAAAAGTTTGTCTTTTTTTTTTTTCTGCCTGGCACCACCCAGAGAAGACCCTACGTATTTCTTTTCTCCTTTTTTAGCCCTCAGTTTCTTGCCACTTGTCTTCTTGCACTGTAACCTTTACAGAGCAGGGACTCTAAGGCTCAGTTCTCCAGGTTTCATGCAAAGTGAGCATAAAATGCTGTAGTTAAGCGTGTGTAGGTTGTGGGCTTGATTCAGGGATCACTTAAAGCTCACATTTAAATCCAGCTGTATTCAGGACTGCTTTAAGGTTATGCACATGTGAGACAGCTATCCAAAAAAGGGATGCATTCTTAAATAAGGATAAGAAAATACGTTTGTTTAGTCCAAGCATTACAGCTTTAAAAAGCAGACTCTGTTCACGGGCTCAATGCATTTATAAAGGGTTGGATTTAAAGTTTCTGTATCCACAACACAGCCCCAAACCCACACATTCTTATATCCTCTATCACAGTAAGACACCCACCCAGAAAGACAAAGAAACCCCCATCCGGAGTGGGAGTTCTAGGTAACATTAGCATACACAACAAAGATAAAAAATAAATTTTGGAAGGAAATGCCTACATCTTTCCTGGAATGAGCAGGGCAAACAGAATGCTATATTCATGGGTTTTATTTCTGGTGTCCAAAGCGCACAGAGTGAAAATTAAAATGATCAAAAGTTGTTAACATACAACAAACTATATTCCACTTTTGTGCATCAGGAAACAAAAAGATTTGGTTTGTAGATAAACAAATGTATAATATCACGTCTGAAGAACAAATCAGATGTCTTGAGAAATCTACCAACCTGGTAATTACATGCATGGTAGTCAAGATGGGGAATAGCTGAGCACTGTTTCCTCCCAAGTGTTCAGTTCAATCTTAAAGTTAGTGACTAAGGAAGTAGTCAAAACACGTTGCAAAAGAGCCAGTGGGTTTGCAAATGATGCTTGATTGTTGACATGCTGAAATCAAACAGTAAATGACAAAGTCTCATTGTGCTATGACTTCCTCCTCTGGAGTAATAATTCATTTGCTGAACATTACACTCACATAAAAAGGCCTTCTGTTGTTTCACCTTTTCAATTTAAAAATTATAATGAAATTAAATTATATTAGCCTTTGTGGCTGTACTAGACAAAGCTGCCTTTATCCACAAAGGCACCAAGTACAATAGAATCAATCCTTCACTCTGTTGTCTGAGGAACTTGAAAGAATCTGAAATAAATGCACATCCAGAAAGAATAGCTAGGACAGGATTGCATGAATAGGATTAACCACCTAAGGCCAGATTGTCAAAGGTGTTCATGCTACAAACAACTGGGGCTACATTTTCAAAAGATTTCAGCTTGCATTTAAGCGTCTCAATGAAGAGGTCTGGTTTTCAGAAGTGCTCAGCACTCAGCAACACTCACTGCAGGCCTGTTCTTTTTCAATTTAGTTCATACAGCCCAATCAACATCAACAGGCCAGATTTAAAACCCTGGCTTTTGTCCCAATGTGCTTTTGCCATTGATGTTAGTGGGGACTGAATTTCACTCCCAGACTCTTCCTCCATCCCTGCAGAAAGGAATTATCTTTTTGCTGGACAGCCATTTTACTCACAGGTAAAGAATCCCTTATGGAGGACAAGAGACATTTCTGATGGATTTTAAGAGGAGTTAGTTGCCCAGCTCCTACTGAAAACCTGAGACCTTTGGACTCCCAGGTGGAATTTTCTTCTAGAATAGAAATAATTTTATGTCTGCTGTTCAGCCAGCTCGAGAGATGGCCACAGATCAGATCTGACAGCTGCTTGTTGTGCAAGTTTTGGCATACCTCCTTGTCTGCATCCTGAGATAGCAATATTTCTTTTCCTCAACCTTTGCATTGTCTACTGAAACTAAACTCCAGAACCAACAGCCGCAGAGGAAGGTACAAAGATACCAGTATTAGTTTGCTTTGCGGTAATGCTCTGAGACAACAGCCCTATTCCATTAGGTCTTCTACAAAGCTAGCTGAGAGCAGACAGTTATGGAAGGACTTCTCAACTAGCTACATTTCATCTGTCAAACATCCACTACATTATTACTTTGGTTCCATTCACTGAATTCTACTTTCTTATAAACCCCCATAGAACTGGCAAACATCCTGAATTTGTTAACTGCTTAGATTGCTTTAAAATGTTTGGTTACTGTCTGTTTGAGAGAGACATTCTGGAAAATGAGATGACGGAAGACATTGGTACTGGGGAAAATCTTTCATTAACAAGTGGCTTAGGAGAAGGAAAAGGGAACATAGGGCCATTTCCAATGACCAGGTGTTGAAGTTAGTCACAACTTGCAACATTATGTAATTAAGCCATGCTAACAAGGAGAGCCTGCATTGCACAGGGTACAATAAGTGGCTGGTCTTAATATGTACACCAGGGAGAGTCAATCATAGTTTAAGGGTTTATTTTCAAACCTGAATAATGAACTTCTAAGAAGGCAGGATTGCCAGCAGTCATTAATGACTTGTAAAGAAAGGTCAGCCACTCAGAAGAAAAAGGACCAAAAGGAATCTGTAAGTTTAAAGTTCCCTCTATGATTTATCAGTACATTTATTTATCAGAATACTTATTTTTCCTGCTGTTGAGAATGACAAACCATCCCCTTATATACCCTTATTTAGCAAGTCTGCTTTTGTACAAGCAGTTGTACTTGTAATTAGTTTCTAAGACACAAGGTGAGAGAGCTATAAAAGGGACTGGCATTCCAAGGTCTTCATCTAAAAAGAGACTGTCTGGTATACAGGGATAAAGCTACCTTTCCTATTTCCTTCAAGTTGTGTTTTATGCACAAAGACATCAGCCACTCATACAGAAAGCTAGTGATCACTCCATAAGCCTGCCACTGACCCAGACAGTTACTGCACTGCGTGCTGCTTTATCGTCTTTGTATTTTCATTTCAAAGCAGCTGTAAGTCAAAAAAGGTTTCCATTCTGGAAACAGATATGCAAACACTTGTGTTCTTGTTAAGAAGTCAATGCCCACAAGCTATGATGATAATATTTTGCATTTACAGAGATCATAGAAACATAGAAAATTTTCCCTTTTCCAATCATCCAAAACCTCTCCCAATCACCAGGAGATTTCAAAGATGATGGCCAGCGGCTCTGCAATCACATCGGCCAACTCACTCAGCACCCTCAGGTGCATCCCATCGGGCCCCATGGACTTGCACACATCGTGCTTTTCTAAAAAGTCCCTAACCTGTTCATTTGCCACTGTTGGCTGCTTGCCTCCTCCCCACACTGTACTGCTATTCTTCCTGCATACCAGGATGGTTTGTTCCTGCACCCACAGTAAGGTTTCTTTAAAGTACAGCCAGCTGTCCTGGACTCCTCTCCTGCACTGTCTGGCTTCCCAGGGGATCCTGCCCATGGGTTCACTGTGTGAATTTAAGTCTGCTTTTCTGAAGTCCAGGGTCCTTACTCTGCTGCTCTCCATCCTTCCTTTCCTCAGGATCCTGAACTCAATCATCTGATGGTCACTGCTGCCCAAGTTGTCATGCATTACTAACTCCCCCCACCAGTTCGTCCCTGTTTGTGAGCAGCAGGTCAAGAAGAGCACAGCCCCTAGTTGACCTCTACAGCACTTGCACCAGGAAGATGTCCCCAGCACTCTCCAAAAACGTCCTGGATTGCCTGTGCACTGTTGTATTGCCCTCCCAGCAGATGTCAGGGTGGCTGAAGCCCCCATGAGAACCAGGACCTGTGTTTTCAACAGGCTGAACCTCATGTAAAACCTGTGAGACAAGACCATATGACTGATGGGTCTTGCTTGTTTCACCCGCTGGGTAGTCTTTGACATCATCCCAGCTTGGCTGTGGAAGATGACAGTGGGAAGATGCTGAACTTTTATAGTGCTATCTTGATTGCAGAGAGAGAGAGATGTGTGTCAAAGAAGCTTAATAGAAGCACACAAGCAATAATACCCTAGTCCTGGCTAAGACCAAGACTTTGAGAAAATTATCCAGGAGCACACCTGTGAGGGCCCAGAAGGGGAGATCATGCTTAGGGGCAACCAACAGGGGTTCTTTGGAGGCAAGTCCTGTCAGACCAACCTGCTGGCCTTCTACAACCAGGTCACAAAATCCTTGGATGCAGGTGTCATGGTGGACGTAGTCTTTCTGGACTTTAGGAAGGCCTTCGACATTGTCTCTCACCCCATTCTCATTAAAAAATTAGGCGACTGTGGCATTGATGCCTACACAGCCAGATGGGTTGCAAATTGGCTGGAGGGCTGCACCCAGAGAGTGGTGGTGGACGGGTCTTTTTTGACCTGGAGGGATGTGGGCAGTGGAGTCCCCCAGGGCTCGGTCCTTGGGCCTGCACTGTTCAACATCTTCATCAGCAACTTGGACGAGGGGGTGAAAAGCACCTTGTTTCAATTTGCAGATGACACTAAGATGTGGGGAGAAGTGGGCATGCTGGAGGAGAGGGACAGGCTGCAACTAGATCTCGACATGTTACAGGGGTGGGCAGATGAGAATAGGATTGGTTTCAATACTGATAAGTACAGGGTACTGCACTTGGGCAGTAAGAACCAGCAGCATACCTACAGGCTGGGGAACTCCCTTCTTGTCAGCACAGAGGCAGAAAAGGATCTTGGAGTCATTATTGATGCCAAAATGAACATGGGTTGCCAATGTGGGAACGCAGTCAGGAAGGCTGACCGCACCTTGTCATGCATCCACAGATGCATCACGAGCAGGTCCAAGGAGGTGATCCTCCCCCTCTATGCAACACTGGTCAGGCCGCAGTTAGAGTACTGTGTCCAGTTCTGGGCACCTCACTTCAGGAGGGATGTGGATAGCATCGAGAGGGTCCAGAGGAGGGCCACTCGCATGATCAGGGGGCCAGCAGGGCAGGCCCTATGAGGAGAGGCTATGGGACCTGAACCTGTTCAGCCTCCACAAAAGAAGGCTGAGAGGGGAACTGGTGGCCACCTATAATCTTGCCAAGGGGGACCAGCAGGCAATGGGAGAGTTCCTGTTCCCCCGAGCACTACCTGGGTAACAAGGAACAATGGCCATAAGTTGACTGCGAGTAGAATCAGGCTAGATATCAGGAGGCACTACTTCACAGTCAGGGCAGCTAGGAGCTGGAACCAACTTCCAGGCGAAGTGGTGTTTGCCCTACCCTGGGGGTCTTCAAAAGGAGATTAGACAGCCACCTAGCTGGGGTCATTTCACCACTCTTTCCTGCCCATGGCATGGGGTCGGACTTGATGATCTGCTCAGGTCCCTTCCAACCCTACCAACTATGAAACCAGGCAAACCCAGACAAACAAGTGATAGACAGGACTAAACGTGTCCTAAAGCAGTTCAACAAATAAGGAGAGAGAATGTTCCAATACCACTCTAAAAAGAGCAATGCCTGTACCCATGTAACCTGCTAATAAAGTGCTAGCACTTGGCACTTTCCAGTGCACAGCACACATCCTTAGTTCTACAGGACTAAAAAAAACTTCCCACTGTGCTTTTTAATTGGCACCTTGATGTGCCACTCTTTACAGGTAGATCTTACCAAGCCACAAGTAACCTGCTAGAGTTAATGATCTAAATAGAAGCATGACCTCACCACAGAGGAAGGTACAATTACCGTATGAGTTTGCCTCATCTAATTACCATGGTTAACAGCAGCAGTGGAGACCTGATATCACTGGTTTCAACATCATCTGGACAAGGTTTCTAAATACCCTGATTACATACTCAGATTATCCGTGCCACTTCATATTTAGTGCTATTGTTACCTATGCTGTTTATATTCAGGCCAAGGCAGTATAGATATTCCCTATAAATGGATTCAGACTCTTAAGAGTCAACACCAGCATATACCAAGAAGTGTCTTCACCCACAATTTGTGATGCATGCAAAGTAACCTATGAGTGGGCTACAATAAAAGTCAGTTTGTTAAAACTGGTATGCTTGTGCATCTGTCTAACAAGAAGTCACAGCCCTCACATTTGAGGCTCAGAATATGCTCCAAAATGCAGCAGTAATTTCATATGCCTCACCCCAGGAAGCTGGGAACGAGACTAATTAATATTTAAACATGTAGGAGAGCTAAGAAACTGTTTTCCATCTCCATTTTATTTCATTTCTAGGTTGTTGCTTTCAGCTTGTTTGCACTCTTTTGAGTGCCTAATAAACACTTGAGCTAACTCTAGACACGTCTATGTTAGTAATTACTCCAGGTGTCAAACATTCTAGCCAGTCTGCAGATTTCTTTCAGTGATCAGTGGGTTTAAGTTTGCCAAGAGAAGAGGACATTTTGACAGCAACGTGTCTTTAAAATCCAACTTTATTGTCAAGGTGATGCTAGTGAAGTTTACTCATAAAAATAAACTTTATAGGATTTAATAAACTACTAGGAACAAGACCAAAAACGCCCTGCAGAAGCTACACTTAAAAACCTATTGACTATAATAAAGGTTGATCATCCTTCTAATTTTTTTCAAACCATTCTACAGAATTGAAGAACAGAATTATGCCCCTGCTGCTGAATTCAAAAAATGTTGGCTGTCCTCAAGAACTGCAATATACAAAGTCCCCTTTACCTGCTCAATCCTGCCAGCTAGTGTAAGGAGCATACCCTAGCCATTATGGGTAGAGGCAGAAATTATACATAAACCAGTATAAGTGATCAGAAACCTGTTCAAATTTGTAATACAACAGAAGTTCAGCACACATACACTGCTTTCAAAATGGCCAAAACTAGTTTAAGCTAAACCTGGATGGATGTAGTATCAGCTTTAACTGATTGGTTTACTGAACTTCTGTCTCAGATCCCCTCCAGATTCAAGTTAGCTCACGGTCCTGCAGCATACCAGGATGCTTCGCACCTCCCCTGCTAATCCCCCCTGGAAGAGTTGGTGGGCTAGCCTTGGCTGAAGCTGTCTGGAAGGCCAGGAAGCAGCCCAGGAAGGAGGCATGCTCTGGCACTCCCCGGCTTCTGGCCTGGGTCACTGCAGGCATGCGGATGCATTTCCAGAATCAAAAGTGAACATCTGTTCACTTGCTTATTGTTTGAATATACATAGTTTAGACTAACCTGCAAAGACTGAATAAATTCAGCCTCAGGCTTTTTGACTGTCTGTACTTAGCCTATATGTATGCTGTAATCAAATTAGCCAGATTGAAATGGCATCATCGCATTCTATTTTAAGAGTAGCAACATGTTCTCCTAAACAAAAAATAGGTTCATGGTGTTTGGAAAATTAATTTATTTGGAACCTAAAGTAAAAAAGTTAGGAAAAAGTAAAGGATTGCTTTCATTTTAATGTTTTTTTTCTTTTACAGTAGATAAAACAACTACTTGACTAATATCTGATTAAACGAGTTTCAGTCAATACTGTACCTTTCACACACACAATATAGATATGATCTACTTTGGTTAGTATATAAGGTGAAAACCTACCCTGACTTCTACTTGACCTCAGACTAGATACAAGAATCAATTAGATTAGATAAAAGAGCTAGAAAGACTAGACCAGAGTAGCTATTTTAGCCAGATTAGTTAACTAGATACTAGCTAAAATGATGAATTAAATGTCATTACCTAGACAGATCAATAGATTTATAGGTGGGTAGACAGGCAGAAATGCAACTTGTAGCTCTATATTCATATTCTACAGGCCAGACAAATCTAGAACTAACATACTTTTGATTAAACGAGGGCTGTTCATCCACTTTTGGCTGGTGTCTGCCTTGATAGAATCCTCATAGTAGCTGTCAAATACTGCATCTATTCTGATGAACTTCCTCCTGAAGTTCAGATCTCAAAAAACAGATTATCAAGGTCACCATATACATAGTGGATCCTTGGGGCTTTCCAATTGCTATGACCAGTACTTGGTCATCTGTCAACAGACAGGATCTTCTCTGGAGTATAACAGATGGCAGACGTAGTATAGTTTATCAGTTGTCAGTACATCAGCCTGTAATGACTTTATTCCTGTTCTCAAACTACCATTAATCTTTACTAAATTACACAGGGGAGAGCATCAACCGCTATTGCAAAAAATGATGAAGGTCCACATTTTCTACTTTCTTCAGGAGCTGTGACTAGCTTCTCTGAGATGGTCTGTCTTCTTTCACCTGTGTACTGACTGGTCTTGTCCTTCTCTCCTAAACATGATAGATCTGGTATTTTAGGAAAACACCTTAGATCCTCACAGATCTGGATTCCTTTAAGAGTGTGAAGCATTTTTTTTAATGGACAGAGGACACATCTATATGTGCAGTTACTGCACGGTAACTATGGTGACTGACACCAACGTAAATTTGCTACCTGCATGATGCAGGTAGCAAATTTATACCTGAATAGTTACTGCACAGTAAGGCATGTGTAGACAACTTACTGCACAGTAACCCTGGTGTGTGGACTGACATGGGACTACCTTTACTCCCAAATCAGTCTACATACAGCGTTACTGCACTGTAATGCCTGCACAGGTAAACGCCGGCGTAAAAAACGCTTACTGAGCAGTAAATGCACATGTAGACAATGCCCAGAGTCAATCTTCCCAGTCTAACTACCTGAACTGCACAAAAAATTCTTCAAGATTACTCATAATAATGAAGAAACAACCCCTTTTTCATTGCTTAGTTTTCTTATGGTGCTCTGTTACATGAGACAATATTGTATGGCGGTGGGGCTGGGTTAGAGACATGAATACAGCTAGCCAGTTAGACAACTTCTAGGTCTCCTTTCTCTGAAGCATCTGTGCTAGGTACAATTAGAAATGGTATACAATATTAGATGGAACTTCAGTCTGATCCAGTAGGGCAGTTTCTAATTCCTGTGCTTTTAACTGTTCAGCATACTTGGCTTTTGAACCTTTGTTTTGTTATTGGGTCTAGGTTTGCATATATAGATGGTGGAGAAGGTAAGGCTGTTTATTTTTCACTCAGCTGAAATTATTTTGTTTTTAGAATATATTTTTTTTAAATCATTCCCATTGCTAAAAGCTCGTAATACATTTCAGTCAGAGTGATTTCATGAGTAAGTATGGCAGATTTATAAAGGAGGTACTGACAAGAGCTTAACTATAGCATTGCAAATGTGCCGCTACAGTAACCCTGCACACATTAAGTGATTTTTATTGGAACGTATATATTTCTTCAAAATAGTTTGTGACATTTTATCAGTTTTGTTTCTGTATGGGAAGTTTTTATATTATCACTAAACCATTTTACTGTTGCTGTGGTAACTACAGTATAGGTTAAGAAAAGGTAACAACAGAACAAATGCAAAAGCTACAGTAAACTCGTGCACCTTACCTTCATTCCATGCTTTATTGTCTAAATCAAGGATGAGCAATATCCATCCATGAATTAAAGCACAACAGCAATAGCATCTGTAAACAAAGAAATAGAAATCAACTGTAGAATCTACAATAAGGGAAATCAATAACAAATAGTTTGACAAAGAAACTGAAAACATTTTCAAAAGCACAAAAGCCCATTCAGTGCCTAAATGCCATTTTCAATGGGAATCTGATTCCTAACTTGCATTTTCACCTTTAAAACTGTTGTCTAATTTCATGATATTCAGGAAGCCTAACTGATGTCAATTCCAGAATGTCACAACTGAAAACTGGTAGAATGATGATGCATCAGAGTTCAGTGATTTCTCATATTAAACTGTTCCAAGGAAACCTGACTCACTGTAGATTATTTTCCTCTGGATCCTGTTTTTTCTATTTCTTTCTGAAGATGATGGTAAGACTGTGTTGCATTTGTAGAGTGTTTTTAATTTATGGATCTCCACTCACTTGACAAAGGAGGATAAACAACATAAGCAAAATCCTAGATCCACTGAAATCAATTAGAATTTTGACATTGACTTAAATGGAGTCAATATACACTCTTTGATTTCCCATTTTTTTTAAAGGCCAGTAAAGTACAGTACGGTTACACGTCTTGCAATAAGTGAGGTTTGAGACAGGCAGGGAGGATGTCCAGGACCCATACCCTGGACATCTTATAAAACATCATGGTATTCAAAGCACTACATGTTGGAGGTGGATAAGACAACAAATCCTAGAGCCCTGGTCAAGCAGAACTTTTATTACTGTCAACAAGAATTTTTCTAAGTAAAACCTGAAGGACCGGAATCAACATTTTATCACCACTACTACTGTTGTTGTTATTGTTATGGTTATTTATTTTTATTGCAATAATACCACCCAAAACATTCAGTGAAATCAGAGTCCTTTTGGCCTAAAAGACCATACAAATGTTTACAGGAGACAGTGGCTTAAAAAAAAATCTAATTAGAAAAGAGAGAAGGGCGGTGGGAGGGGAAACCAAGGTGAAGTGTTTAGTTCAACATTACACAACAAATCCATGACAGAACCAAGAACAGACTCAGGACCTTGGCCAATCCCTACCCAACTAGATGCAACTGCCTCTTGATGTTCTCCTTGTATATGTTCTGACATTTTTAGTTAGGCAATTAACTGAACTGTTTCAGAAATCATAAACCAGGGCTAGTTTGTTAAATATAGAATTATTTTATAATTGAACAGAATGGCATTTATTAGAATTTATACACTTTAAGTTTAAATTACAAAAAAGAAAATCATTGTATAGCAGCAGCATCTACAATCAACGCCCTTTAGTCAATGGGAAACAATCTCCATAAATCATTTTATATTTTGAGTTCTTCAGCAATGATGGTTAAAGTCGGTGCATATTGTTCTATGGTCTCCAGTTACTTTTTAATACAGATACATTTCTTTCAAAGAACAGGACAATGAACATTGCACAAAGATCTATTATGTTACCCCACTTCTCTTGCGATGCATTTATCTCCCCATTTACGGACTAGTATCTTAATAAGAATGCTTTCATTGCAGATACTTGGAGTTCCTTTTTATATATATATGAAAATTTACATACACATAATCCCAGCTACAAGCTTGCACAAGCCAACAACTGTGTGGGGGAATTATGATTAGTCTAACAGGAGAATTATGGTATATTTTTTGTAGAGGTGAAGTCAGCCAGTTCCACTTAACCTGAAGATGTAGCAGGGTCATATGGATTTGGAGGTGGATGATTTTAAATCTGTTTTAACCAGGGGATATTTATGCATTTCCTTAAGGTGCTTATATGGGTGCTGAGTTCTTTGGAAAGTTGGTCTCCAATTGTGAGTATGAAATACTGGACAACCCAAGCCTAAGTCCTTTTGATATCATGACAACATGAGCATAGGTATTATTATTTTGTCACGAGACAAAAAAAAAAAAATATATATATATATATACACACACACACACACACACACACACACACAGACATACATACACGGACCCTTCTCATGTTTTAGAGGCATTTTTAGAATAGTTACAGGAGGCATAAACTATCCCTTAGAACTCGACAGCAAGGACAGCATTCTTTATCCAAAAACCTTTTGAAAAGTTTCAATTTTCCATTCAGTCCTACAGGACTTTCCCAAAAAGGCTAGCACATGTGTACAATGATGACACAAGTTAATTGCACAGTTACAGCAAAATAATGCATGAGCCTTGGGAATGAAACCTAGGAAAGGTCGTGGGCTCTCCAATTATCTCTTGTCCTCTTCTAGTTTCTGTGCTTTGCTCTATTTCATCACAAGGAAATACTGCTGAATTCTAATGAAACAATGCTTAGCATACTCTGAGCTAGTCATGTCAAGGTAATTAATTAGGGTGGTAAATAAACATTAGACTTCATAGGTCAGGTAAGCCAGTTAACAGCACCAAAGAAATAGGAGAGGATACAAAGGGGGAGGCGAGGGAACTGAGCCCACTGTCAGCACTTAGCAAATGGTAAATCACAACAACAAGGAGCAGTGGTATGAAATGAAAGGAAATTTAGGCTGACAATCGGTAAGATCTATTACATTGTGGAACCATCTTCCCAGGAAGGTGCTGGAGGCCTGACTGGTAAACATTCAAAGCTAGGCTCTGCCTTAAGGCACAGCCTGCACATGGAGCGCTGCAGAAACTACACCTCTGTGGCAAGATAAATAGGGAAATGGGGATTTAAGAATTCTGACCCTGGCCTATACCAGCAACAGATTGGCAACTCCCACAGCCTGCTCAGTGTAGCACTAAGAGGCAGAACCATGGCTCCATCCATTCACCACTGTGCATTCCTATCCCCTGTACCCTAGACCCAGGGCTCAGATGCTCAGTTTAGGGGCATAAAGAAGGTTCTTGCTCACTTTTCATCCCTCAAACAGGAATTTGATCCAAGACACAGTCTAGTGCCAATTACTGTTGAAAGCAGTTCTGCATTGACCAGGCACAGCATAGTGACATCTAAGTGGTATCTTTTATCTGTAGCCCCAATAATTCTGTGAAGTTGAGTTTCTGTGACACCCCTGGGATGACATTAAGAGCCAGAAGTATTATAATATTATAAAAGTCTTCGTCTGTCTGTCTGTTCATAATGCTTTATTCATGCTCTGATTGGCTATCTCGGCAGCCAATCAGAGTGCTCTAGACAGACAGGACAGACAGTGGAGCACCACCATGAGAGTGGAGACTGAGGGGCCGGAGGGGGAGAGGGGGGAGCTCCTTGGAGGCAGAGGGGGACTACGGGGACTGGAGCCCTGCCATAACGGAGGGGATGGAGCCGGGGAACAAGGCCAGCAGCTCTGGCCTTGCCCGCCCGATCTGCTCCTTGGAGCCAGGGGCCAGAGCACCCCACCTCACCCCCAGCAAGAGCCAGCAGGGAAGGGAGGCAAGGGGAAAGGGAGGTAGTGGTAACTGGTAGCCATGGCCAACACCCCACGGCCACCACCCTGTGCCTGCAGCTGCCACACTGGGCCTGTGTCCGCAGCCACCCCACTGGGCCTGTGCCCACAGCCGCCACCGAGCCTGAGCCTGCTGCCAGGCCTGGGTCCACCACCACTGCTGCTGGGCCTGTGCTTGACACTGCTGCTGGGCTCAGGCCTGTGGCTACCACTGAGCCTGCAAGCACAGAGTGGAGGTGTCAGCCGTGGTGGGGAGTGGGCCTGGACCAAAAGTAGCAGGCAAGCGGGGAAGATGCAGGCCCATCCCCAGAGTGGGGCTTGACCAGGGTGGGGCTGGACTAGCTGGGGGTGGAAATGGGGGCACAGGGCTGAGTGCTGGGCTCTGTCCCTGCCACCCCCCCCGCCATCATTTTTCACAAGAAATTTGCTAGTTCTAATATTATAAAAGCCTTAGTCTGTCTGTTTGTTTGTCTGTCTGTCCATAACACTTTATTCGCACTCTGATTGGCTGACTTAAACAGCCAAGCAGAGTGCAAATACAGCATTGGGACAGGTGGTAGCAGCATGGCGGAGTGGGGACACAGGGGATGGAGCACCTGCTCTCTGCAGGTGGCAACAATGGAGTGGGGGAGAGGCAAGGCCATCCATCTCTGCTCCCTCC
>NW_005842808.1:596972-602975 GCF_000455745.1 Alligator sinensis | reverse complement strand
CCCCCCCGGCATTCTTGACGGGCAATTGGCTAGTGTGGAAATAATACCCTACCAAGTACAACCTTCACCTTAACACTGATTCTAATCCATTGGTCATCATTAGGATAGCAGTCTTGCTCCTCAGTTAGCATCTAGGACTGTGAGGGCTGTCACAGCTAATTTTAGTTTATTAGCATGGAAATACTACACATTACTGTGCAGTTATTCTCGGTAGATGTTCAACAGCAACTACCGTGTCTGAAGCTAAAAATTCCACTCCACCAGGTATTGCTACATTATGCTTTTAAGCTTGCCACTGACTCATTTCTGGCATGGGTAATCTTAATTAGAGGCAGCATGTTCCACAGAACACTCATCCTAGTATCTCTCCATTGTTTTAGAGATCAGTATGGGCAGCCATTTAGGTGGTCTAAGGATGATCCAGGCTATAAAGGAAACAGCTGCCAGAATTTATGGAGCCTGGTTTTCAATGGCTTTGCAGCCTGTGGAGCCATTTACATCTGAGTCTATTTGGTATGCAATGTTCCTAATCCTATTTGGCAGCAATTTACACCCTATTAGCATGGATATAAATAACAGCCCAAAGTACAAAGCACTTGAGAATGAAGCCCATCACACAAAGTCTTTCAAGAGAAGACTGGTAAATAATGCCCATATGCCTAACACTTTGGTATGATCCGTACACATAATTCTTATATTCAGTGGTCTTGCATTGTATTTAGAAACAAAAAAAAATCCTCAAGATACACAAGTGTGTTTTCTTTAGTGATTATCATCATCTCCCTTCACAGGGAAAAAAATGAAGAGAAAATGAAGCTGTTCTGATCAATTCAAGGCTTGAAAAGTTTTATTTAGGATGAGCTTTTGAGAAAATAATGCCACAGAGTCTTACATGTCTGATCAAGTCCAATGCATTTTTTTTCCAAACAGAGATTGTGAACTAAATAATGACTCCTAGTGTCACAATTTTGTTTCATGGTATTAATGTATTGATTTCTTATATTCCCTGGCACTCACAGCATGATTCAGTTGACTGAGTGGAAAGAGATTCCATTTCCAACTACTTTAAATGACAATATCATCAAAATGTTATCTCTATCAGCAGTCTGGGGAGGAAAATTGTATGACCCAATCTTTTCCTTACTACGCAACAAAAACAGAGGACGTGGAAAATGTCTGGTTGCAAGACTCAGTAGCTAAAGGAAGACTTGTGAAACATGATAAACATTTAGAAGTCAGCAGAATTGGCTTTGGCATTGAACCCTATAGAAAGCAGAGGCAGGTTGACTGTAAGTCCCTCTCGATAGATTTTGGTTAGATTTCAATGGAGATACTCTACATTTTTACAGGCAAAAAAGAGCAAAATTAGACTTAGGCAAGTGTAACAGTAGTACGAAGGTACAAAATCTTCGAGCAAAACACTAAGGCCTTGGAGAAGGATAGTTTTGCAATTAAAACACTGGATTATGATTCAAGCCAGGGTTTTGTGGCTAATTATTTAGGTGAAACTGTGCAAATCATTAGCCCTCTTTGAGCATAAGTTCTACGTTGAAGAATGCACCCCTCAGAAGTATTATGGGGATGAATTCATAATACCCGATTACTTCCCAAATGTTGAAGATGGATGCCACAAACACACCTAGCTTAATGAGTGATAAATGCCCATTTGATAAGACAACCATATTAATTTAGTAACAGGTAAACACTGCAAGGCTACTGAGAGTTCCTCAGTTGGACATTGTATGAATCCAGCAAGGCAGCAGTAAAGTACCTAGACTCAGGGAAAGGGACATCCCACTGCAGCAACAGGGCATATTTCCATTTCCAGTGGTCTTCACTGCCATTCCTAATATTGTTGTTCTGAAGGTCTACATCCACTTTGTCAACAGGATGTGAAAGAACTTCTAGTACCGCTTTTTTTTCAGTAAACACTTTCAGCAGCTCAGGGGGGATTTATGCTTTCTCCTCAAAAAATGTTTTTCAGTTTTAAACAAAAATAGGTTTGTCAACTGGATGGCTCTGATAGTTAGATAAATGTCTTTTATCAACAGAATGGATTAGGCTGTTTGCATTTTGTCACCACAATCTCAATTCATCCTGCCAATAAAACATATTTCATCAAAGCTTTAGACCGCCATGCTAACAGAATGTGTTTTGTCAACAGCCTAAATCCATCCTGTCAACAAAATCCATTCAGAGGGAAAATAACTCAATCTCTTCTGTCAACATCAGGAGAAAAACTTCATTGTTAGTATATTTAAAAAAAATGAATAGCAGCCATATTTTCAAGACAGAAATGACGGAAGGAAACAGAAGACTAGCCCCCAGACAGCATATTAAGAAAGTCAACATTGAGCGTATTTAAAAAGTTAACATTTTTCACAAGTTAGAATTTGTGCAAATGGAGGTGAGTGACCTATACAACGGACAAGGTTCTTTGGGTAAATATGGTACCTTTTATTAGACCAACTAAAATTTGAGTTGGTCTAATAAAAGATATCGGACTTACCCAAAGAACATGATCTGCTTATGTCCTTAGACCAACATGGCTACAACCTATACCCCTGAAACTATGCAACAGGCAGAACTAAATCTCCCTTTTATTGGCCCAGACCTGAAGATGAGTTAGACCTGAGCTTATTTTATAGCACGGTATAATCTAAAAGCCACAGCCAAGATCAGACTCCATTCTGCTAGACACTACATATACACATAGTGTAAGATACCAAAAGATTTATATAAACAAGATTGCTATAGACAAAGGGGAAGCTGAGATACAGAGAGGTGGAGGGACTTTCCCAAGGCTGGTGACACTGCCCCAGCCAGCCTACCTCACAGCCTGAAGGCTGATCCAAACATCAGTTAAGTCTTCTATTGATATCAACAAGCTATGCATCAGGCCCTAAAAGTTTAAAATCTAGTCTAGTAGTTTTTTTCTTACGAAAGACACATATATTTCATTAGGTTTTATTCTATTATTGTATGGTCTGAAAATTAGGGGAAGCAATAAGGCATGGCAGGAACGCTCATCGTCTGTGTAGGAAAGAAATGGAAAAGAATTCTGACTGGTCAGAAATCTAGTAAGATTTCTATAGGTGAAGGAAATTTTAGTACAACATATCTCAGTCAGAATCTTACTGACAGAAAATCAAGATAAAATGCCCAAGAATATTTTAATTAAAAGTTCTCCTCTGTTTAAAGGGTATCGGACCAAATAACATTTACTAAGAGGAAATAATACGAAATTTATAATAAAATCAATTGAGGCAAACATGAATTGTATTCTATTTAGCAATATCTCTTCTAACCTTCTGTGGAAATGTCAATGTTATTTAACAGAGATTATATTTAATTTCCTTTGTTATTTTTTCCTTTCCTGTAGTTCTACAAAAGAAGAGGCTTTCCCCTCTTCTTAATGTCTTAAAACATTAAGTGCAAGGTCCTACATCTAGGAACAAAGATTTTAGACTATGTTTGCAAACTGGAGGATAATATTCTGGAAAGCAATGAGTATGAAAACGTCTTGTATGATGCTGTAACTTTAAGAACTAATAGCAAAGAAGGATGGTCTAGTGCAGGGGTGTCCAACCTTTTTGAATGTGGGGCGGGATCACAAACTTTTTATCACCCGGTGGGCTGGTAAGCCATATTCAAAGACCTCACAGGAAGTGGTATCACATCAGGAAGTGATGTCATGTGACCTTTAACACCAATGAAGTTGCAGGAAGTGACAATGAAATGGGTCTAACCAGTTCAAAACTCTCCCTCTAAATCACTCATTTCCTGGATCTCAGCAAGTAAGCTGGAGTTCTCAGATAATATGCAAGCGTCACAGAGCCGTTAATGTCACGGTCCATCAGTCCAGTTGCCCTGTGCTTTAGAGTCCCAGTGAAGACATTAGCATTATTTCTGGCTGTGCAATGCCTGAGCATCCCCAGTGGAAGGAAGCCATCCCACTACAATTAATTCATTTTGCCCAACAGCATATATCAAAGCCTTCCAGGGAAACATCTATTTCACTCCACCACCTCTCCTGCCAGGAACTCTTCTCCCCTTTGCTGCACACCTCCAACGTCAAAGAGGGGCCGCAGGATCTGGTAGGTCTCTGCCCCCTGAAGAAGCTTTCTCACCGCTAGAGACTATTGGAGGGGGCCCCCGCCAAACTGCGTCTAGCCGTAGTTTTCCTTTAGCTAAAGTTTCAGGGCCGCACCTGGCACCATGCAAATGCCTGGGCATTCCAGCGCAGGGAGGCAAGGAGGAGCCACTGGGGCCGGCGCAGAAGGGAAGCACGGCCGCGCACGTGGAGCCCAGAGACCGTGCAAGGGCCCGCAGAGGCACTCAGGCCCCGTGCCTGTAAACGGAGCAGGATTTGGCCTGAGGGGTTAGGGTGCCTCTTAGCGCTACACCAACGCTTCGTAAGCAACATGTCCCTGGGGCTGCGGGCTTCCGCTCTGCGCCTGACCGCGCCGGACTCTTCCACGGCCCGGCCCCATAGCTGCCCCGCGCCGGGCACAGAGCTGTGAGAAACCTCGCCAGGGCGGGCCCCAACCCACTGGGGGACCCCAGAGCCCAGCAGGGGCAGCATGGCGGGAGACGTGATTAGGACAGCGGCAGGGCGGCTTCAGCTGCATGCCACTTTTCCTGGCCGGTGCTGACCCGGCTGGGTCCGTCCCATCCAGAGCAGCATGCAGCTGAAGCCGGCTTCTCACGTGCTACTGGGGATGGGAGGACCCCGACCAGGTCTGCACCGGCCAGCAGAAGCAGCGGCAGAGCCGTGTACTGCTTGGGACTGACCAGCACAGGTAGGGGGAAAGTGCAGCTTAGCCCCTGTTGCTCCGACTGGGCTCATCCTGTCCTGAGAGGCACATGGCTACTCCTCTTCCCACACGCACTGCATCGACCTGGCCGGCCTCATCCTGTCCCCAGCAGCACGTGGGAATCCAGCTTCAGCTGCATGCTGCTCTGGATGGGACAGACCCGCCCAGGTCGGCACCAGCCAGCAGAGGCGGTGGCGGAGACGTGTGCCGCTCGGGACTAATGGGCGCAGGTAGGGGAAAAGTGTAGCTGAGCCCCTGCTGCTCCAGCTGGGCTCATCCTGTCCCAAGCGGCACATGGCTACTTCTCTTCCCACACACACAGCATCGACAATGTCAAGCTGACGCGGTGCACGTGGGAACCTTGTCCCTTCCCTAGCCCTTCAGCAGCCATTAGGAAGCTGCTGAGGGGTTCAGGGGGGGTGGGGAGGGGGACCACGGGCTGTATGTTGGACAAGCCTGATCTAGTGGGTGAGGTGTTAGCTGAGGACTTGAAAGACTAGGTAGAGCGCAGTAAAATTTTCTGCCACTTCCTTAAACTTTTCTTAGAAGGTCTTAATATCTTTCCGCATCTGTAAAATGAGGCTCACCACTTCCTTACCCCACAGTATTCTTATGAGTCTAAATACACTTCAAATTTTGAGGTGTGTAAATGATACAGTTACAGGGCCCAGTAAGCATCTAAAAGACTTACTAATCCAGTTCTGGGAGAATGAGATGATCATTAGGCCTGTGTGAAGTGGCTAGTATTTGCTTTTGATTCAGACTCGGCCGATTCAGGGGACAGTAATTCAATTCAGTGATTTGAATCACTATCCTGAATTGGCTGCTGCTGAATCTCTGAATCTCACAGGCCCATCCCCCGCCCACTCTCCCAGCCCCGGCAATGGCTGCTGCACCCAGCCCAGCCCCCAGCACTTTGGGGGGAAAAAGCACCCACTCACTGACTGCTGCTGGGTGGGGGACAATCCCTGCTGCCCCCCACTGCCCCATGCCATGTAAGGGGGGCTCTGCCATGAGCCCTCCTGGCAGCCCCCACTGCTGTCCCAGATCCCCCCCCATGGCTGCCCCACCCACCCCAGCTTTGGCCCTTTAAGAAAAAAAAAACCCCAAACCCCCAGACTCACCTGTACCTGCCCGGCGGGGGGCAATCCCCGCTGCCCCACACCACATGGGGGGTTCTTCCATA
>NW_005842808.1:590104-596938 GCF_000455745.1 Alligator sinensis | reverse complement strand
GGGTGGGGGGAGTCGGGGGCTCATGCAGAGCTCCCCATGCAGCGTGGGGCAGTGGGGATCACCCCCCACCCAGCAGCACCTGGTAAGTGGGGGCTTTTTTTTTTTTAAAGCACCAGGAGCTGGGGCCGGGGAGGGCATCCATGGAGGGGCTGGGGGAGCAAGCAGGGGATGGGACCTGGCAAGGGTCCCCCCATGGTCCCCTCCCCCCTCCTCCAGTGCTCCCTCCCTCGCCCCCTACTTACCAGTTCCAAGGCCAGCTCCAGCTCCCTGCTGCAGCCGGCGGGGACTGCCCAAATCATTGAAGCTCTCCGAATCAATTTGGAGAGTTTCGAATTGATTCGGACCTTTTTATTGGCCCCCTGATTTTATTTGGATTTGGAGATTCGGCCACCGAATCAAGCCAAATCTCCTCCAAATTGAATCAGCACCTGAAGCTTCGCACAGCCCTAATGATCATCAACAAGCAGGGAAGTAATATTAAACTCTGAGTTCAATACTGGAAAATCCAGTTTACTAGAATACTGTGGTTTTGCTTTGGTTGCCACACTTTAAAAAAGGACAATGAATAATGAATCAAAGTTCAGAGGAAGGCTATGTGAATGATTTGAGTACTGAAAAGCATGACTTACATAAATTATAATATGGAAATGAAGGAAGACAACAGAGAGGAAAAACTTCATGGGAGTGGGTCATGCTTAATATCTTCAAACTTTGCTTATGTATTTCTAACGCTTGAGAGAAAGAACAGTACAAGCAGCATCTTTTGTTGCACTTACACAGTAATCATCTCTCTATCTATTATTTATCCAACACTTTTATTTTATCTTTCACTTCAGTGAAGCATTTAGCCTTTTCCCCTGCTACAAATGCAACCATTTTTTCCCCTTAAGTCATACCAAGTGAATTCAATGCCTATCCTTGACATGTCTGCATAGTAAGGCCATCTATCATTTGACTCCCTAAAGTCATCTTTGTGCTATTAACCTTCATCTCCTCTCTTTCGCAATATTTGCTATTCGAATGTTGGTTTTATAGGGGAGGTGGTTATAATTTTTAAACGTCATTTAGTAGAATTTTCTTTGCTGTGGGCACCTTCATTTTGATATGTGCAGTATCAGCATGCTTCAAAACCTTGATTTGCATTTTGAAACAGCACTTTTACTTCCAAAAATTGGTTCACAAGTCATTGGTCCAGCAGTAGTACAAGTTTCTTAACTGTGGTAGATGAAGGACCCTTTAAAAACAGGGATGTTCTGACTTCAGGATTAAAGCTATGCAAATAAATGATTTATTACATTGTTAGCCATTCAAAAATATTATTCCGTGTCAATAGGAAATGAATTCTTTAAAATTTTACAGCTAAACTAACAATCTAAAAATACCCTTTTGGGTATAAAATAATTCTTTTTTTGAGCTTTAAGTTTTGAAAATAAAGCTGAATGAAATTTCCAAATAAAAAGTTTGAACTGAAAACCTAAAATATTTTCTTTGGGAAAAAAAAATGCATTTCTACTTCTGGCATTTCTTTCTTGTTTTGCCTTCTTCAAAAATATACAGTTCACCTAATATTTTGGTGTCACAGAACTTGGAGGTTTTTTGCTGAAAGTGTTTCAGCTGGAAATTGTCATCACATTCTCTTCAAGACATTGCAGTATGCATGTGCTTTTCTACCAAGAGCACGATATATGGGGGAGCAACTTTCATCCCACTGTCCTTTTTTTTTTATAGAAGTTTACCATTTAATTCAACTGAAGGAAATCTGTTTCTGTAGAAGTAGCATGAAATACATGCATTCACATTTTCTACCACAAATCTCACCCTAGCTCTCTTAGATTATAACACATACTCTATTATCATGCTATCTGGGAGTCTCGCAATATTTAAGGTATTCAGACTTACTGGCCTGTGAGATAGGGCTGTGGTATTATTGCCACATTACAGATGCGTGAATGAGGAATAAAGACTAAAGGATTCACTCAAGGACACAGATGAAGCTTGAGGCAGAGCAAGGATCTACACTTGATTCCTTTATGTCCCAGGCTAATGGTGAGCTACCCTTCCTCTCATCACATTGTAATAAGTGATTGTGCAGACTTTCTTGATCGTCTTATGGTGGTTCCATATCAAATTTTCTTGGTGCACAAACAAGATGAAGTCCCTATTTGTAACGGCAGGCTTGTATTGTATTCTCCCAGGCTTGCCCATCATTACCAGTAATACAGAATGCAGAGCCAGAATCTATACGAGAAAATGTTAAAGGTACAAATGGCAGGTTAAGCAGACAACTCCAGAAAAAGTTCAGCTTATGCTTACATTAATAGCTAGAGTCAATCCTGAGATTTCCTTCAAGCCCATACCTGCCAACCATACTGCAGCCCCTAAACTCCTGGTGGCACTTTAGCTCAGCCCTAGAAGCTCTGCTGGTCAACCTGCTCCCACACACCCGCTTACTTCTTTCTGCTATGTGGGTTTTATGTTTATCATGCCTCAAGCACAGGAAGTCTTCCAGAAGCAATCCCATAATTCCTCACTTCTGGACCTTTTGCACTCTACTGCCCTTAAAGAGAATCATGACTGGAAGGAAAGACAAGTAGCCTGTAGATCAAATCCTTGAAGGGCTCTGTTTTGCACATCAGAACAATGTAGATGGTATTGGTGCAGCTTTGGAGAAAGCAGCTCACACGTGTGAGGCCAGCTGAGGATGACATCAACCTTAACCCTAAATATGAGTGCAGGAATACCATTGTTGGAAGATTAACTGCCCCCTGAGCCATTCATTTGAAGCTGTATGAGCTGGAACATGGATAACTACCCATGGGAGAGGAGAAGAGTAAAAAGCTGAATTTTTACAAGCTATAAAAAAGGCTCCCATCCAGTCTTCTGGGGTCACTTGATAATCCTTTGAACTTCACTAATAAACAACCAGACCTATCCATTACTCTTGATCAAATCTAAGACCATAGTGACAGTGTAAGTATAACCAGAACTAATGAATCTCCATATATCATTCAGATTGCAAAAAAACCAGAAGATCCACTAAGGATAAAAGTGCTTATGTGCATCACTTCTCACAAGTAAACACACTATCAATCCAAAAGGTTATGCAGATTATAAATAGGGAGCCAAATAGAGCAACCAGCAGCATAGGGATGAGGCCAAGCACAGTGGCGACTTCGGGATACAGATGCAATGGCGACTTTGGGTTGCTGCTGCTTCCACAATTGTAATCACGTGGCTGCCAGCAGCAGCTGCTTTTTATTGGCCCCTACCAAGTCAGCACCTGGGTTGGTACAAAGATATCCAATGCTGGTGCACTGCTATCACCACCCTTACTATGGTACTGGTAGCAACAACTCTGGTTGGTTTACAGCAGGTAGAAAAAAAAAATCAATTATACTTGATAAAATTAATTACTGGGCACCCACTTCAGAACAAAAGCCATGAACAAGATGAGATTACCCAAGAGTCTACTCCTAGTCCTGCAGAAGTCCATACCAAACCTTCTACTTCATTGACACGCAGAATCAGCCAGCGATGAAGACAGTATGGTATTTCAGAGCCCACAGAAAACTATGGAAGACAACCGGCCCTAGAGTACTACCACAAAGGAAGGAAGGAATTTGAAGAGAACAGAGAGGAACAGAAACATCAAATGAATGTGAATGTTACAAATATTCTGTCCAGATCTAGGGAAACCTATAAAAGGCCACAGTAGTAGTGCTACTGGGACTACACAATGATTAATGCATGTGTAGAATTGCTAAGTGAGAATAAAGTAGCACTAGGGAAGTGTTCACATACAGGTAACCACTTCTTGCCAACACAAAAGCATCTTTTTACCTGTATTATTCAGACTCTGGATCAAGCTAAGTATAGAGTTTCTACTATAAAATAGTTCTAAAAGTGAGTCTATTTCCATATTTATGATGAAAAAAATGTTCAAAACAAAGAACACTTAATGGTTCCTTGGCATCCTTTTGCCAACACTGCAGTTTTTTCATGAAATATTAGACAAGAGCAGAAGTAGAAAAGTAATTAAAATTCTTTTTAAGTTCCCTCTAAAGACCTCTCTCACGCTGCCTGGAAATGGAATGCTAAAATAAATTAAAACAAAAGTTTCAACTACGGTGCACAAGAGTAAACATAATTCTTTTAAGGATTGCATACAAAGGACACCAGAAATTTAATTCAATTCTAAACCATCCACATTAATGACATGGTAAAGTTAGCTCAACCAAGGTTTAACAGGATGCAGAATGCATGTTAGATACAGGGCTGAGGTTGCCAAAGTTGACTTGAAAGCAAATGCTACAAGTTCCATGAATTTAAACTAAGCCTTTATTTTATTTTTTTAAATGCATCTGGTCATGCACATTCTGGCCCTGAATTAACCTGTGTGTCTTGGTTTGTTACAAAACCTAGGCCAAATCTTCAGTAAGTATCAACTGACATAACTTCATTCAAGTCAGTGATGACAAGATGATTTATCACTGTTGAAGATGTGGACCACAACTGTCCCTGAAAAAGCATAAAGACCTCTTTGGCACATTTCAGTACCTTGCTTTCCTTTTAACTCTATTCAACATATTACACCCATGCAACAAAAGCACAACTTCACAAGTTAAAGCGGAGGGCAGCCAGAACCTGTTATACTTGTGACCCCCAATATTATTAAGGTAAAGTTCACAGGAAATATTTGAGACTGTATTCTCCTCTGATGTATATCAGCAAAACTGACCAACTTGAATGGAGCTATTTCAATTCACACGGATGAACATCTAGCCTGTAGTCTCTAAACCTACACACAAACTAACAGACTCACTGAGCAAAGTAGTTATGCATGTGCCTAATAACAAGCATGTGAATAATCCCTTCAGTTTAAGTGGGATCCCATAAATGCTTAAAATTAAGGACATGCTTAAGTGCCTTCACAAATCACGGTCATATTTCTGTGCTCTCTGTGATGACATATTTTTTACCAAGATCTGGTACAAGCCACTCAGTATTCCTGGCTTTAAAAAAAATCCTATTTGTGTTGCATTTACCTTTGGCTAGAACTATTCCTTAAAGATTATAACACTGTCAAGTCTTTGATTCTAGTTTAAACTCAATAGGTACTTGGAAAGTAAGTGGTACAATATGATCACTGTCCTATAGCCAACATCTCTGCCTTTTATAGTCTACGTTTTGTATAATAATATTCAGAGTGGATAGTTTCCAGCAAAAGAAAGCCTTTGGTAGAAATCTGCAGTGTAGATGGGGGCCTTTCAAGATGATAGGCATATAATTAGGTAGTGAAGAAGCTTGCCTTGGCTCAAAGGAAGAGGAGAGAGAGAGATTCTATACATCTTTAACATTATTCAGGAGTAATTGTGACACCTGGTAATCACCCTAAACATTTATTCACCACAAGGACCCAAATTGTTCAGCATTGCTATCTTAAAGAGAGCAATTGTTCAGCATTGCTCTCTTAAACAGAACATTTCATTCAGAAATGGAAATTATTCAAATATTTTCAAAGCAAGGTGGAAGATATCTTGGGTGTTTTTACATGCCAGAAAAAGATCCGTCTCCGTGCCCACAAAGTCTGCTGCTAACATAAACAGCTGTTTTTATTTCCAACCCATCATGGACAGGGAAGATTGACTGTTATTATGAAAAGCTTTTTCAAAAAGAATTAGCATTGTGGAAATTTCAATATTTGGACACCTAACTTGAGACACTCTGAAGGACTTGATTTTAAGGAAATACTGAGCAACTGCTGTCTATAAAATTCAGGTCCCTTTCAAGTATCTTGAGCCAAACACTCAAGTCACTAATTATTTCAAAGAAACCTGTCCCCTCTCCTTTCTATCTGGGTGTTTAGGAATACTGAACATTATCAGACTATACAATGAAATGCAGTAACACCTATCATTTACCGTTCAGGGGCATGGTACATGGATTGTATCCAGAACCCCTTGGTTTGGTTCCCAGTTCCCTAGACACTACATATGGGGAGATTTGGACACCTCAGAATGGGACCCAAAGCAGCCAGCATGCTGAGCAAGGTATCATTTAAAGTCTTCCATCTTGAGCATGTTGATAGAGAACAATGAGAATGTGTATGTCTGAAACCTAGTCCCTTATTCTATACTCACCTCTATCCACTGAGAATCCATGACCCAAAATCCCCTCCTGAAAGCAGGCAGCTGCAATCTTGCTGTCAGAAAATGTGAAAACAAGCAAGGGTAACTCTTAAAATACAGCAAGAGGAGGAACTGCCTCCCCTTGTATACAAGAGACAAGCAATTAGAGAACTCACCTAGAATGCGAGACGCCCACATTCAGTTCTCTCCTCAGCCTGCACACATCTCCTACTTCCTAACCGAGTGCCTTGTCTACAAGGTTGTAGACTAATCAAATGGCACACTCAAGTCCCCGCTACTGAGGCTGCACCATAATGCAGTAAGGAGCTCTGGGGTCACAACTAATAGCAAATGAAGGATGCAAATCACAGCTCATTCACTATCTTAGCAATTAGGCAAAGCAAACCTGGAAGTCCAGACACACTCAAAACATTGAGCCATTCAAAACCACAAATCTACCTTTACGTGGAACCAATTGTTCCTAATTTTAAACTGCTAGTGGAAAACAACACACAAACAAAAAAGGAAAATTAAAAACAAAGTGTTTTAAAGCACACTTCTGCATGGCCTTCACCCCATTAAAAATTTATCTTTAACAAGGAAATGCCAGAACACTCCTGTCTGCTGCTCGGAAAAGGCTGGCATCATTAAGCTAATTTAATTCCTTAAATCATCTTCCCTTACATTTTCATTTACTTCAGGTGGA